>NC_051161.1:119171223-119202746 GCF_013339745.2 Dermacentor silvarum
TCAGGACACGGACAGGTTGTAGCAGTCCAGCCGGAGGTGAGGTCAGTCGTTTGCGGTGTTGGCAGATCGAACAGGAAGCCACGTATTTTGCTACGCTTGTTGCAAGTCCAGACCAAGAGAAGCGGCTGCGAATTCGCTCATAGGTTTTATGAAAACCAAAGTGACCGGCAGTGGGATCGTCATGAAAGGTCTCCAGTATCTGGGTCCGAAGTGGTCGGGGAACTACAGGGACCCAACGGTGTCCTTCGGGATGAAACACGTACCGGTATAGCACCGAATTTTGAATCTTGTGGTTCTTCAACTGCCGACGGAGTCGAGCGTTAGGTGTGCGAGAGGATCCCCGATCCTCGATCCCTTGGTCCTCTACGACTTCGAGTTTCCCTGGAGCTTCGTTCCGGTCGCCGCTTACCCCGCACCTCCACCACTTGCGAGACTGCTGTTCAACCTCGACGGTTTATAATGCAGGCCGCGCGCTGAAGCGAATGGCGCTGGCCATGATGATGAGTATATACAGATGAAGAAGATGAAGGGGTAATATAATGCTCACAATATATATATAGTATGTGTACGCCATGCTCCGCCTGCTTCCGGCTTCCGGAGAACGCTTCTGGCGTTTTGCCCAAATGATGCCCCGGCCGGTGCTTCGCCCACTCATCATCATTCACTTCGTGGATAAGTGGTGTTTTTTCTTGTTTTTTTTTGTAACGCTCCCCGGGCTGACGCTCAGCTGAAACAGCTCCGCTGTTGAAATACAATCGCCGATCGATGCCAGACAGCGCACAAGCGCACGCTTATAGCTCCGAAGAGCTTCGAGAGACCATAAGGGCCGTAGTGTGTGAACAACTACGAAAGGTGTTCTCAGCGTCACCTTCCCAGGTTGCTTAATTTTTTTACATCAACAGCCAAGAAATTGAGCAGTCTGTAGAAGTTCCAGAACTGCAGCCTTAAGCTCTGCAACCTCAGCAGGAAGCGATGAGCTACACCGCTGCCTCCCGCTGTGACGTAGCCCATCCACTTCTACCTGTCAGCCCTAGCTGCAAGGAACAGTAAGGAAAATAGACGTACCGCATGCCCCTGACAAGCACCCGCTTTGCTATCACTCGGAGAACGTTACCCCGTTTACTACTAAAGGCCTATACTCACTCAATCCGCCCGTCCGCTCCGCCGTGTCCGCCCACGTGCAGACCGGGAACACACCCGAAAGGCGTATCGTGTCGCCAAATTCGGTGTACGCTGAATCCGCACGAGCTGATTGCACGCGCACTCCTATGGGACGAGGTGGTCTGTTCGGAGCTGGCAACCATTCGGCGGAACAAAGGTGTTCAAGGTTGGCAACTATCGTTAACAGCAAATTACACTAGCATATTTTCAGTTCTGCATATGCACGTGTTGCATTGGCGCCGTCATCCTTGTTTGAAACACTGCAAAGTCACCTTATCTGCGCCACCTATTAAAAAATTGTGTGTGGCTTAGCTCGGCTATGCCAGGATATACGTAGCGTTAGCAAAGGTTCAGCTGAAGGTCCGAGTCGCACTGGCGCTTTCGCTGAGTTTCACAGTATATTCAGTCGATCGGCGAGCCTTGACGTCATCGGCGGCGTTTTGTTGTTGCTGCAGGGGTGGTCGGGCACGTCGCTCAGACTCCTGGCGACGCCGCTTTGCTAGACGTTCGTCCCTTTGCTCCAGTGTCTCCGCAGCACGTTTAGCCTTCTTCTGTTCATTCCTCCTACGCTCAACCGCTAATTGCCAGGCAACTACTTCGGGATCCGATGAGTCAAGCTTCTCCGTTCTTCTGCGCTGTTGAGCAGCATTTGCGCTCTCCTTCTCCATGGCTATACCACACTGGCAAACGCCAGTCAGAAGCGCAGCGGCTCCGGCGCAGTGTCAGACGGCGACTGCACAGCGAGCGCGCCGGCGCCAGCGCGTCTACCACGGCTACGACGTCACTCCTCTGGAATGCGCAGACCGGCGGCGGTGGAGTGCGCGAGAGGTGCCGGCTGCGGTGGCTCCGGTGCGCAAGCCGTGTGACATCACTGATCCTTGCGCATGCGCAGCACGGCTCTTGATGTGCCGCACGAAACGGGCTTGGCTAGGCCAGTGTAGCTAACGCTACAAAATGAATTGCAATCACATCATGTCGCAACAAGAGACGTATTCTCGGACGATCATTTTCAGTGCACGCTGCATCGGCTGGTTGAGCAAAACGTATCTAATATTCCCATGTACCGTGTTCAACATCACACCAAATTGATAGTATCATCGAAAGTGATTCGTCCGAGAATGCCCATATATCGCTACCTGTACTCAGTTATGTTCGGCGCGATGGAGCAGTTTCTGTAGTTGTGCTATTGACAGATTGCAAGAACGCCCAACAGACGCACAACTGTGGAGGAATACAGCGGCGTAGGTCGACAAGTCACCCCACTTTACCACTGAGCACACGTGTGAGGCTCGGTCCTCGGTTACCTCGCCATAGTCTATCGGTTACCTGCTGTACGCATTACATGGCCTGCCCAGCTCCATTTTTCTTTCTCTTAATGTCAATGAGAATATCTGTTATCCCCGTTTGCTGTCGGATCCACACCACTCTCTTCCTGTCTCTTAATGTTACGCCTAATGTTTTGCGTTCCTTTGCTCTTTGTGCCGTCTTTTGCTCTCGAGCTTCTTTTCAACTTCCAAGTTTCGGCCCCATATGCTAGCAATGGTAGAATGCAGTGATAGTACACTTTTCTTTTCAACGACAGTGGTAAGCTCTCAGTCAGGATTTGGAATTGCCGCCCGTAAGCACTACAACCCAATTTTATACTTCTGTAAATTTCCTTCTCATAATAGGGGCCCCCTGTGAGTAATTGACCTAGATAAACGTACTTCTTTACAGACTCTAGAGGCTGAATGGCGATTCTGAATTCTTGTTTCCTTGACTGACTATTCAACATTATCTTTGTCTTCTGCGTATTAATCTTCAACCCCACTCATACATTCTCGGTTCTTGGTGGCGTGGAGCAGAGG
This sequence comes from Dermacentor silvarum, assembly GCF_013339745.2. Classification (NCBI taxonomy): domain Eukaryota; kingdom Metazoa; phylum Arthropoda; class Arachnida; order Ixodida; family Ixodidae; genus Dermacentor; species Dermacentor silvarum. The sequence continues at coordinate 119,174,232 of NC_051161.1, forward strand.
TAGAACACCGGGCTTCTGATATGAAGGTCGTAAGCTCGAATCCTCCTCCAGTCCACCTTATCTTCAGGCATGTAGTGGAACCTGACATTGGCAAAAAATGAAAAAAAAATTGTCGCAGTTTCACCCGAAAGGCGAAGTATCAATTGCGATAGCAAATTAGTAGAGAGCTACACGGAGTAAGGATAGCAGTTTTATCAGCAGTATAAACTTGGACATGCAGCAGCACCAGCAACGCGCAGAACTGTTGTAGACGCCATCGGTGTTTTGCCCGCGTTCGCACCAAACGCACGCGGCGTTTTTATATAAATACGTATTTGGTGCCGCAGCTAAACGTCCCTCTCCTGCCTCCCTCCTGTCCCCCACTTCCTTTCGCGCGACGGAAAAAGTTGCGTTTGCGATCTATATATGGAAAGGAGGAAAGAGACGCTTAATTCTGCAGCCCTTCAGGGAGCACGGCGCAGAACCCGCGACAGCACAGCACTCCATGGCGCCGCCTACGACGTCCGACACTGGGGTCACCGAGTGGGCCAGACTGCTGCGGACGTAGATGGCAGTCCTCGGCTTCCCCTTCTTGTGGGCACCCTGTAGGCAGGGAGCGTCCGTGCAGCTCTGCGTCGAGCAGGTGGTGGCGCCAGAGTAGCCCGTGTATCCCGGCAGCCGCAGGTCCTCGGCCACAGTGTACACCTCCTGCAGTGCGAGGACGTCGAAATCACACCGCAGGAGGTGCGCGCACAGCTCTGCATGCCGCCGCCGCAGTGAGTTGGTGTTCCATTGGAGAACACTCGGGCGGCGACGGCATTTCCCAGCTGTGGCTGGTGAGGGATCAGCCATGCTGGTTGACTGTGGTCGGGACTGCCACTGCCTGCAGGCAGATGGCTCGGAGGGGGCTCTCGGCAGGCAGCATCTCCCCGATGGCCTTCATGGCGAGCTGCAGGCTGGCAATGATCTGGTACGCCTTGACAGACAGGACACGACTGTGGCGAGCGTCTACGTTCGTCCTGGACAACAGTGGGACCCCTCCAGCCTGGTGCGGCTTGCAGCACGCCTCGGCGGACATGCAGTCCTGTGCGGTGACTTCAACGCCCACCACACCGACTGGGGCAGCCGCAGGTGCACCCGCCGAGGCAGCGACCTCTGCAACGCCATCAGCCGAGCAGGCCTGGTGGTACTCAACAAAGGAGGACCCACGTACGTCCGCCGTGGGGTGAGCACAGCCATCGACCTCTCCCTCACCACCGAGCAGCGCTCCTATGACTGGGCTACAACTCCCGACACTTGGGGATCTGATCACTTCCCCATCTTGATCACCCCCGGGTGTGGGAGAAGGCCGAGGTCACGAACATACCACGTCACAGACTGGTCCCTGTTCAGGAAGCGCTGCAGTGAGTTGCAAGATGGCTGTGACCTCCTGAGTGCCATCATGGAGTGCGCCCAGGCAGCCACAGTCCAGTGCTCTGCTCTGCCCGATACTCCTGCCCCGGATCTGCTCCTGCTCAACCTCCGTGCGTCCAGGCGACGCGTGGAGCGCCGAGCAATCCGGACGGGCAATGCAGAGCACTGGACCGAATACAGGAGAGCGGATGCCCGCTGCAGACGACAGGCCAGGCGCAGAAGGAGCCAGAGCTGGGGGAGCCTCTGCGCCACCATCGAGAACCGCTCCAAGGGCCCCCTGGCCTGGCGCCTCCTAAAGTCCCTGACCGGCAGGAAGGTCAACCGCCACCCCGTCCTCGCGGTGGCTATCTCGCTGGGCATCAGCGAGGCGGCCCTGGCGGAGTTGCTAGCGGACCACTTCGCCCCCCCGGCTGCCCTCGCTGCGGCCATCCTGCCGGTCGGACTTCCCCCTGCCAACCCGCCTACCTGCCTGCTGGAGCTGCATCCGGAGTGGGCGACCAGCCAGATCGCGGCCATCTGCCAGGACCCACTGACTCTCCACGAGCTGCAGATGGCCCTGAGGAGGGGCAAGCGTCGCAGTGCACCGGGAGCAGACGGAGTGACACTCCAGATGCTCCGCAACCTGGCCACCAGTGAGCAACGACGCCTGCTCGACTGCTACAACAACATCTGGTGGTCAGGACAGGTGCCGGAGGCCTGGCGCACAGCCATCGTGGCCCCCATTCTGAAGAGCAATAAGCCGGCTAACAAGCTGTCCTCATACCGACCGGTCTCTCTCACCTCCGCTGCCTGCAAGGTGATGGAGGCCATTGCTCTGGCACGGCTCGAATGGGTGGCCCGCGCCTGCGGGTTCCTCGCGGACCAGCAGACAGGCTTCCGGCGCCGAAGGTGCACTGCGGACTCCATCGCAGACGTCGTCTCCACCCTGGAGGACGCCAGGGCCAGCGGAGACCTCGCCATGCTCCTCCTCATCGACGTCAAGGGGGCGTTCGATGGCCTCCCACATGCGGTCGTCCAGCAGGCTCTGGACCTCCTGGGCATTGGCGGCAACCTGCGGCGGTTCCTGTCATCGTTCCTGAACGACCGCACCCTCAGGGTCCGCGTGGGCCATGCAAGGAGCACTCCCCGTCCGGTCGCAGCAGGCGTACCACAAGGGTCAGTGGTGAGCCCGTTTCTCTTCAACCTCGCCCTGGCCCGGTTGCCTGCTGCACTGCCGACCGACCCTCATTACAAGGTGGAGTGCTCCATCTACGCGGATGACATCGCCCTGTGGGCGCGGGGACCACCACAGTCAAGCCGCCACGTGTGCCTGGCCCTCCAGAGAGCCCTGGACACCACGGCCGCCTACCTGGGAAGCATCGGACTCTCGGTTTCGACGGGGAAGACGGTGGCCCTCCTCGTCCACCCGAGAGCAGCGGCACGGCGCTCAGCTCCCCGGCTGCAGCTGGAAGGCGTGCGCATCCCATGGAGTACGACTGTGTCGTACCTTGGGCTGCGCATCGACCACCGGCTAACCTGGCTACCGGCAGTCGGGGCCATGCAGACCCAGACCATCAGGGTCCGCAAGGCCGTGTCGCAGCTCCTTGCCCATGGAGAGGGCTGCTCGGTGAAGTGGGCCCTGCGGCTCTACGAGGCGGCGGCCACATCACGCCTGCGGTACGCCCTCCCGCTGGTGGCGCTGCCGCCACGCCGCCTCGAAAAGTTGGAGCTGCAGCACCGGGCGGCCATCCGACTCTGCCTGGGCGTCCCCCGGAGCTCCCAGATTGCCGCTACCCTTGCGGAGGCTGGAGCATGGCCCCTGTCGCTCCTCTTCCTGCAGCAGGGGCTGAGGCACGTCGACCGCCTCCACCATGCTCCTGATGGCAGAGGCCTGCTGCGTCGCCTCCAGTCCCGGCCTTCCTCAAGGATGGGTCAGCTGTGTCGCCTATACGAGGAGGTGGTTGGCAACCCACCGCCGAATGCGGTACAGCTGCCCCCACCGCAGAGGCCTCCTGTCCCCATCGCCACGGAGCTGCCCGGGATTTCGAAGAGGCGCTCACCCGCTTGCGCCCTGCAGCAGACGGCCGCCTGCCTCCTGGACGAGACCCTCGGAGACCACCTCCTGGTGTACGTCGACGGTTCGGTGGTACCGGACACCGGCTCTGCCACGGCGGCCTGCACGGCACCAGCCCTGCAGAAGAGCAGGCAGTGTCGACTGCCCAGACACGCCAGCTCGACTGCAGCGGAGGTGGCAGGCCTCCACCTGGCCGTCGACCTACTCTCTGAGGAGCTTCCTGGGGTACCAGCGGCCATCCTCTGCGACTCCAGGGCAGCCCTCCTCGGCCTGCAGAGGCCAGAAAGCGCCAGCCTTGGAGTCGCACTGCTGTCTACCCGGCTGACAGCGCTGCAGGACGCAGGCCACCCGGTGTCCCTGCACTGGATCCCCGCCCACGTAGGGATCTCGGGCAACGAGGCAGCCGACACCCTGGCGAAGGACGCCCACCACTCCACTGTGCCCCTCAGTCGGGCCGTGACGGAGGGCGACTTCACAGGACTGAGGCTGCGGCGACACCTGGCGACCCACCACCCAGACAAACGGGTGGCACTGGGATGCCCCCCACGACCACTCCCCCAGCGAGGCCTGGCTCGCAGGGAGACCTCGCTCCTTCTCCGGCTCCGCATCGGCTGCAGCTGGACGGCAGCACGCAGCTACCGACTGGGACGAGCGACGTCCCCGGCCTGCAGCTCCTGCGGGGAGCCGGAGACGATCGAACATCTCCTGCTGGCCTGCCCGGCGTACCTCCAGCAGCGGGGCCCACTCCTGCAGGAGTTCCGCCGCCTGGGCCTCCCCTGTGGCAAGGAGGAAGATCTCCTCTTCCCCGGCCGACACCACCTTTCTGCACTTCGAGGCGTCGTGGAGTTCCTTGACTCGTCAGGGCTCTCCGCACGCCTCTAAGGACATTTCTACAAGCGGGAAGGCCTCACGGCCTCCCACTCCACCCCGGGCCTGACCGGCCTGGCACAACACCCCTGCAGACTCTGCAGCACACCAAGGCCTTCCATCTCGGCCTGATACGTGCCGCCTATGCCTGCCGGTTTTGCTTCGCCCAGCCATGGCGTCTCCACTCTATCCCTTCTTTCGCTCCCACTTACCCCTCCCCGTTGGCGCTGAGCCGTGCTCCCTCAAGGGCTGCAGAAGATAGCGCCAACCTTTCCCTTTCCCTCAAGAACCACTTACCAGAACCCGCGTTTTCTCTCCGATTAGCGTTCGCTCACTGTGAAAGCGCGCGTCCCTCGCACCCTTTCACTCGCACATACAGCGTCCGGAGCGCGGCGACGATTTCATCGCCGTTGACGTCATACGTAACCACACAGCGACGACGACGGCGACGCCGACGGCAGAAATCTGCTTTGGAGTGTCCATATAATTGCTATCGCAATGAAAACAATTGAGAAGAGCTAGTGCAGCTATACTAATAGAGCTGCAAGCAAATTAGGAAGGCCTACTAAGTTTTAACAAAGGCACTCGCTCACCTGAACAGGAATTGGCCTCCTTGGTGCAGTATTCGGCCACCACCTCCCTCATGACTCCTGCAATGATAGCTTCATACGGGTGAACTAAATTTTTTCCCTTTGTTACGTTTACATTCATCAGCTTCGTATTACACACGCATTCGTTCACACAATCTAAACTGGAATTCTAGATAATCATCACGGTTATTTATCAGACGATATATTATGAAATAGTTGACAAATATTCCTATACATGAGGTGTTCGTCGGAAGATTGTTGCTGTAAATTAAAAATAGCAAAATTCCAAGTAGCATATCTTGTAGCGCATCATAAATATCGTAAGATGAGGAAGAATTTAGGTCATTAATTAAGGTGAATTTCTAACGATTAGAAACAACGTCGCGTAGCCATGACAAATTACGGGTCTCTAAATTTAGTACAGAAATTTAGATATGAGGCGGCTATGTTCAACATGGTCGAGAGCTTAGAACAGTCAAGGAATAAGCAGCCGATGTGTAAGTAACTGTTCATATTAAAGTGCTCGTGTAGTGTAAATCAGAGCAACTGCGTATCGCACGAACAGCCGTTTCTGAAACCGATTTGATTGTGGAAAAAGAAGCTCTTAGATTCGAGATGACTTTAACTGCACAAAATGATTATGTGTTCTAGTATCGTGCCGCAAATGGCAAGCAAATGAGAATGGCCTGTGATATGCGCACCAGCTTTCACTTTCACACTTTTCTAAATCGGTACAACTTTTGCTGTTTTCCAGTCGGATACAGGACAGCATACCAGACGAAAAGCATTGCAGGAATATATTAGAAAATAGTGCATGAAACCGAAGAGTGTTTTATCTTAAAGTGTATTTTATTTATGGCACAAGAAGAGGAAACTTTAAGGGTATTTATGAGGGAAGCTGTGCCCGCGACCATGATGTTTATTGGAGCCATATATTCATAATGGAAATCGGGAAAAGTGGGTTTGTTTGAGCTGTCTTCTTTGGAGAATACAGACGTAACTAAATTTAAAGACAGTTGAACATTGTCAGAAAGAGAGACTTCGTTATCGCAGTGTAACAAAGCCCATTACTATTTATGCTACGACTTATTGCTTTCGAAAACTCTGTAGAATTGTCATTGAGCAGCTTGTGGTAGGCGTTCAAAAAGTACTTATTCTTTGCGGCATATAGAGTAATACAATATGATTTAGGTAGGCTTTGCATTTATCCTTCGATAAAGGCTGGCTTTTGTGCTAAGCAGTCCCGTATACATATATTTTTCTTGAGCAATGCTCAGGTTTATTAATGCAGATTTTATTACCCGGAATGTACTTAAACTTTCACGCAGGCACTTTTTGCTTGAATATTATTCAGTAATGAGTATTATTCAACTTCGACTGTTCGGTTGTAAAAAGCGCTCGCAGCTGATGCTCCCACAAAGTTTCTAGTTAAGTGGCGATGGCAATGGTTATTATAGATACCATAATTATAATCGCGAGATTGTTTCGACGACCCGTAAGTAACAGGCGAAGGAATATTTAAGGTGAGTTAAAGTAAATTATGATCAATAAATCGATCGAAATATTCATGTTACGTACTGTTTCAGGAGCCGTTGTTGTATATGGTCTAGGCCTTTGTAACTACCCGTTGGCTGCGATAAAGTTTGAAAGAGGTTGTACTCAACGGTCAAGTTATGAACTCAGTTGGCATGCTTAGTGTCGATAATAGCTTGAAAAATTTTATTCGCCAAAAGGATAGGTATTGTACGCTGTAAAATGTTCAAATGCCTTGCTTATGCTAATGCGTCATTGACTAATAAAAGGGCTTCTCACATCTCGTGGACGTTTACATCAATATCTTTATGAAATATAATTTGCAGGCCACCCATAAAACTTCAATGCCAGAACCGGTACCTACGACGATTTACACGTTTCTTCAACTCCAGCAAGACACCGCCTCCTCTTTCACAAGTAGAACTATATGTATTGTAAATACTGAAGTCATAAATTTCGTTGTCAGACATAGCAGGATATAGCCAAGTCTCAGTATAATAACATCAGAATTGCTATCATTAAGAAAGCATGAAATGTGATAGCGCTTGTACATCTGGCTATGTCTGTTAGCGAATGACAGAGATAATGAAGGAATTTTTAACAGTGTTTGCTATTAGATGATCACTCGCACACGTTTCAATATGCAAAGCAATCTTTTTCTCGGGATGACACCGTTAGCAATGCTATCATAGACGCACGTTCCCGAGTCGATATGAAGCTTGTCCACCGATAGCGAAAAGGTTTTATTTTTAGTCATTGCAAGTTTGATTAACTCTTTTCCGACACGCCATGTTGCGAGAAAAGTATCTTCTCGGATAGAAAATGCTCTTCCCATAAGTTTTCACTCGCACTACAAAAGGTGTTCTTTAATTGCGAAAGCAATTATATGGACAATCCCAGCGCACTTTCGCCGTCGCCGTCGTCATCGCCGTGAGGTCTGTATAAAGTCCAACGGCGATAAAACCGTCGCCGCACGCCGAACGCTGTGCGTGCTAGGGTGAGCCGGCAACCGCAGCCTAATCTCGCCCACGCCAGAGAGGAAGGAGGCTGGAAGCGCGCGCGATCTTCGCGCGCGAAGCACGGTGAGGAGGCGACGGAGACAGAAGGGCGGGAGGGGGGTGCGTTCTGATCTTCGGGCTGCTTCTGACGGAACTGCCGCGCGGGCACCGTATCTTGAAAGCGATCTGCTATGTTGCCACAGTGTGCGCCCGAGGGGACCTCATCTTCAAAGCGATCTGCGCATGGTACACAGTGCATGCGCCGAGTGCCGCTAGCTTCGTATACGCTGTGCTTTCGACGTTTAGTTCGCGTTGAAGCGAGAGCCAGCGCGAAGGTCAATTTGCTCGCTGCTGCTGGCGCGCTTTCTCACTCCAGCGTTTTCACGAGTTTCCGCGGTCATCGAGCGAGATGTGTTCATGTTTACCTGTGCGTGCGTAACACCGTGCTTGTTTATTTAGTTAGTAAGCGAATATTTACAACTTCATACTGCCAATAAAACTACTATCCTTACTTCGCATAGCTTGTCTACTAATTTGCTATCGCAATCGATGCTTCGCCTTTCGGGCGAAACTGCTACTTTTTTCTTCAAGGAAAGCCAGCTTCGTGATTACAGGCATGGTTCAAATGCTAGAAATTTATCGAGCCGGTGCAAGGGCACCCAAATTGTTGACCTGTTAATGCAATGCCGAGATTGTATAAGCAAAATTTAACTATTTGCTGTTCGGAAGCTGCCCAATCCTCCTCAGAGTCATCATCCAGACCAGAAAGAAAAACAAGATTCGAACACCGTAATCTATTTTCTTACTTCTGTGTGTAATAGCCGTTACTTGGTTTGACACAACACAGACAGCAACAGCATTTGTTTCCACTAGGGAGGCTAACTCAGTTTCTAATGTCACACAGTTGCTGCATTTCGTTATAGGCTGTTGCTTGCTCCTCTGCACTCACTTTAAGTGGTCTAAAAGATCAGCTTAGTCGTTTTCAAGTTTCTGTGTGGTGTTCAGAGTCTGAACATATGCATCGGCTTCGGCCATCGTCATGGGACCAGGGTTAGATTCCACGTCACCCTAAATCATAAGTAAAAGATCAACTAAAAGGCAACAGATAGAAATGACGGAATCGACCAGAGCACCTCCATAACCTTGACGCTTGTTAGCGATCCCGGCTTCCAATTCGGCTGCGGAGAGGCCAGGAAACACTACTCCATTGATTACAGCTCATTGTGGCCTACACTCGCCGATACTTTCACAAGATTAGACGGGAACGGCACCCTGACTGTAGCGTCGGTCACACTCCCGAGGTAATAGGCCGCATACTTCGCGTGTGCCCTCAATATGCGACCGAACGAAGGACGCTTAAGTTTAGTGTTGACCGTCTGGATTCCTGCCCTTTTCGTAAGAATACCAAACCGGCCCTTTTCGTAAGAGTTGCGTTGCGACGCACCAAAAAGTGACTATGCCCAACTTTCTATTTGAGATTGGCTTAGACGCTCGTTCCTAAGATCTCTGTGACGTGAAGACTGTGCAAAATGTGTTTGGACGATACTGTTTTGTGCGGACGCAATTACTCCTGAGCGTAGTGCGTCTAATGTGAACATCTGCGTATAGGACAACGTGTACATGTCGCTCACTGTACAATAGGTCATAGTCACCTGCTTATCTACCTCTATCCTTGCCTATATTTCCCACTTCCCCAACACCCGTGAAGAGTAGCAGTATAGACACGCTCTCCACACGACCGATCTCTCCTCATTTCTCTTCATTAAAATCTCCTTCTCCTGCATTGTTCATTTCAGAACGTTAGTCAGCTGTGGTCGGCCCCACGACAACCCCAGCAGACAATAATTGCTACTCTTTACACTGCTTTAATACATTGCTATGCCAGCATTCCATTTTTTTGTCTAGCTGACATTCCAATGGTCATTTCTCCTGCCGCGAGAAATACTTAATTACAGCGGTGCTAGTTCTAACCTTTCGTTTCCTTTCCTTTTGTCTATTTCTTTTTCTGATTAACTTCTAGTAACCTACGGATGCTCTTCTTTTATGGCGTGCCTCTACGCACATTCCTTTGGTTTATGCTGTTTTCCTCTCGTGGCGCTGATCACAAAGCTTCTTTCGCTCACGCGATGCACGTCATCTTAAAATATGTTCCCTCCGCGTCGACACAAAGATCAACTTTATAATCGCTATTAAGCCTGCGCTCTGCGTGCACCTTGTAATGGGCCCTTTTATTCGTGCATGGCCAGAATATTTGCTTAACCTTTACGTATTCATCAAACACAGGTTATTCACTTGAACTAAGCTGCCAGGAACATTCCTTGTGCCGAGTATTAGTCAAATGTTCTTTAGACGTACTTCTTTTTTTTCTCTCCCGGGAGCGTGATAGTCTGCTTCATCGCCGACAAGCCACATGAGGCATTCTATTTAATATAGTATGGTGGCTCTTGCAGCTTTACGTCTATGCCCGTCTTGGCACATGTAGAATGTATACGTTTTGTCATCAATGTTACAACGTAATCGCTAGACGCAGGCTGCGCCTTCTAGTTACAAATCTTTCTCGGAAGTTTTCGCGAATTCTAGAGCGAAATAATCTTAGTCTAATCAGATTGCATTCACGACGCGAATAGTGTTGTACATTCTGGAACTCACGCGAGCACCGGCGATTCTGCTTCAATCTACGAAGATTCATGTGTAAAAAGTCGGCATGCTTAACACGTAGATCAATTTTTCGACGATCGATGACTTTGCTCACCACCATCGTTCTGCTTCAGTGTCACTTGTTTTTCTGGGAATACTTTCGCGTAATAAAGAGTATGTGTCTTGATTCGCATTTGTACAACTGTCATGTTCTTCACCATGGCTACTACATGACATCTGGTGGAGGTGCTTTCTGTGTACCAATTGACACCCCCTGCAAGCTGTGAAGACAACGTCAAGGTCGGCACGAACCAGCGAGCTAGCCGTTGGCTGCAAAAATAGCGGCCAGAACAGGGTTTCCGAAGCGAAATTACCAGAAAGATCAAGCCCAAGTCAAAGGCCACGATAACAGCACAAGCGTCTCCTATCCTACTGCCGCAACCAAGCGAGACACCGACTTTCCTCACATCATTCGTCCGTTGGTAAAGTTACCGCTGCTGGCTGACTCAGACTTTAGGCGCGAGGCTGCAAGAATCCCATCAAATCACGTGGACGCCGTGCCACGCGGGACTGGAGGGGAACGAAAGGGCGAACGCCTTAGCTCTAGTGCAAATCAACCGAGCGGGGCAAAACCAATCGTCTCATCAGTTCCCATCTTTTACATTCGTGCCCCTGCCATCTGATTACTGACACCGACTCGAGATCCAGCGACTCAACCGCAGGATTTATCTTCCCCCCTCACAAAACGCTCAGCACTCAAAAGGCAGTAGCTCTCATACTTATTCAGACTAACACATTCCCAAACCTACACAGATACAGCAAAATGTACCCACAAACATATCGCGGCATCTACCCCTGGTGCCGCGACACACGCCCTACACTCTTCCACATCTCGTGGGGGTGCGGGGGCAAACCTCAACAATTAAAGACGCCTAGCACGTCATTTGAACAGTGGGAGATACAGATGACCGGCGATACCCTGGCGGGATAAGAAGCTCTCGTCCAGCAAGTACGTCGAGCAGCCATGGCCAGTGGAGTCCTCGAATGAGGGCACCACCCGCTCGACCTCAAGAGCAGCGACCTCGATGGTCCAAATAAATGTTTTCTCTCTCTCTCCTCACATCATTGGTTGAAAACCCGGAAGCCTTGCGGGAGACACACGAAGGCGCATGGCACTGCGACGACAAGTGGTCCCATGCTATTTCTCTTTGACTGACGCTGCTGGAAGACGGTTCGAGGACCGAGAGTCCAGCCTGACGACATGGGACCTGTTTCGCTGCAGTTGCCTACAGACCTTTACGAGCGTCTTGTGAAGGAAAAGTTTGTCGCAGTTTCAACCGAAAGGCGAAGCACCAATTGCGATAGCAAATTAGTAGAGAGCTAAACGGAGTAAGGATAGCAGTTTTATCAGCTGTATAAACTTGGACAGGCAGCAGCACCAGCATCGCGCCGAACTGTTGTAGACGCCGTCGGTGTTTTGCCAGCGTTCGCACCAAACGCGCGCGGCGTTTTTGTATAAATACGTATTTGGTGCCGCAGCTAAACGTCGCCTCCTCTGCCTCCCTCCCATCCCCCACAGCCTTTCGCGCGACGGAAAAAGTTGTGTTTGCTCTCTGTATATAGAAAGGAGGAAAGAGACGCTTAATTCTGCAGCCCTTCAGAGAGCACAGCGCAGAAGGCGCGTTTTCTCTCAGACGTGCGTTCGCTCCCCGTGAAAGCGCGCGTCCTTCGCGCCCTTTCACTCGCACATACAGCGTCCGGAGCGCGGCGACGATTCCATTGCCGTTGACGTCATACGAAACCTCACGGCGTCGGCGACGACGACGGCGACGCCGACGGCAGAAATCTGCTTTGGAGTGTCCATATAATTGTTATCGCAATGAAAACAATTGCGAAGAGCTAGTGCAGCTATACTAATAGAGCTGCAAGCAAATTAGGAAGGCCTACTAAGTTTTAACAAAAAAGGCACTCCCTCACTTGAACAGGAATTGGCCTCCTTGGTGCAGTATTCGGCCACCACCTCCCTCATGACTCCTCCAATGATAGCTTCATACGGGTGAACTAAATTATTTCCCTTTGTTACGTTTACATTCATCAGCTTCGTATTACACACGCATTCGTTCACACGATCTAAACTGGAGTTCTAGATAATCATCACGCTTATTTATCAGACGATATATTATGAAATCGTCGACAAATATTCGTATGCATGAGGTGTTCGTCGGAAGATTGTTGCTGTAAATTAAAAATAGCAAAATTCCAAGTAGGCCTATCTTGTGGCGCATCACAAATATCGTAAGATGAGGAAGAACTTTGGTCATTAATTAAGGTAAATTGCTAATGATTAGAAACAACGTTGCGTAGCCATGACAAATTACGGGTCTCTAAATTTAGTACAGAAATTTAGATATGAGGCGGCTATGTTCAACATGGTCGAGAGCTTAGAAAAGTCAAGGTATAAGCAGCCAATGTGTAAGTAACTGTTCATATTAAAGTGATCGCGTAGTGTAAATTAGAGTGACTGCGTATCGCACGAACAGCCGTTTCTGAAACCGCTTTGATTGTGGAAAAAGAAGCTCTTAGATTCGAGATGACTTTAACTGCACAAAATGATTATGTGTTCTAGTATCGTGCCGCAAATGGCAAGCAAATGAGAATGGCCTGTAATATGCACACCAGCTTTCACTTTCACACTTTTGTAAATCGGTACAGCTTTTGCTGTGTTCCAGTCGGATACAGGACAGCATACCAGACGAAAAGCATTGCAGGAATATATTAGAAAATATAGCATGAAACCGAAGAGTGTTTTATCTTAAAGTGTATTTTATTGATGGCACAAGAAGAAGAAACTTTAAGGGTATTTATGAGGGAAGCTGTGCCCGCGACCATGATGTTTATTGGAGCCATATATTCATAATGGAAATCGGGAAAAGTGGGTTTGTTTGAGCTGTCTCCTTTGGAGAATACAGACGTAAATAAATTTAAAGACCGTTGAACATTGTCAGAAAGAGAGACTTCGTTATCGCAGTGTAACAAAGCCCATTACTATTTATCCTACGGCTTATTGCTTTCCAAAACTCTGTAGAATTGTTATTGAGTAGCTTGTGGTAGGCGTTCAGGAAGTACTTATTCTTTGTGGCATATAGAGTAATACAATATGATTTAGGTAGGCTTTGCATTTATCCTTCGATAAAAGCGGGCTTTTGTGCTTAGCAGTCCGCATACATATATTTTTCTTGAGGAATGCTCAGGTTTATTAATGCAGATTTTAATACCCGGAATGTACTTACACTTTCACGCAGACACTTTTTGTTTGAATATTATCCAGTAATGAGTATTATTCAACTTCGACTGATCGGTTGTAAAAAGCGGTCGCAGCTGATGCTCCCACAAAGTTTCTATTTAAGTGGCGATGGCAATGGTTATTATAGATACCATAATTATAATCGCGAGATGGTTTCGACGACCCGTAAGTAACAGGCGAAGGAATACATAAGATGAGTTAAAGTAAATTATGATCAACAAATTGATCGAAATATTCATGTTACGTACTGTTTCAGGAGCCGTTGTTGTATATGGTCTAGTCCTTTGTAGCTACCCGTTGGCTGCGATAAAGTTTGAAAGAGGTTGTACTCAACGTTCAAGTTATGAACTCAGTTGGCATGTTTAGTGTCGATAATAGCTTGGCCCACTTGATTAATGAAAAATTTTAATCGCCAAATAGATAGGTATTGTACGCTGGAAAATGTTCCAATGCCTTCCTTATGCTAATGTGTAATTCATTAATTAAAGGGCTTCTCACATCTGGTGGCCGTTTACATCAATATCTTTATGAAATATAATTTGCAGGCCACCCATAAAACTTTCAATGCCAGAACCGGTATCTTCGACGATTAACACGTTTCTTCACATCCAGCAAGACACCGCCTCCCATTTCACAAGTAGAACTATATGTATTGTAAATACTTAAGTCATAAATTTCGTTGTCAGACATAGCAGGATATAGCCAAGTCTCAGTAAAATGATAACATCAGAATTGCTATCATTAAGAAAGGATGAAATGTGATAGCGCTTGTACATCTGGCTATGTCTGTTAGCGAATGAAAGGGATAATGAAGGAATTTTTAACAGTGTTTGCTATTAGATGATCACTGGAACACGTTTCAATATGCATAGCCATCTTTTTCTCGGGATGACACCGTTAGCAATGCTATCATAGCCGCACGTTTCCGAGTCGATATGAAGCTTGTCCACCCATAGCGAAAAAGTTTTATTTTTAGTTATTGCAAGTTTGATTAACTCTTTTCCGACACGCCATGTTGCGAGAAAACTATCTTCTCGGATAGAAAATGCTCTTCCCATAAGTTTTCACTCGCACTACAAAAGGTGTTCTTTTATTGCGAAAGCAATTATATGGACACTCCCAGCGCATTTTAGTCCGTCGCCGTCGTCATCGCCGTGAGGTTCCGTATAAAGTCCAACGGCGATAAAACCGTCGCCGCGCGCCTAATGCTGTGCGTGCTAGGTAGAGCCGGCAGCCGCAGCCTAATCTCGCCCACGCCAGAGAGGAAGGCGGCTGGAAGCGCGCGCGATCTTCGCGCGCGAAGCACGGAGAGGAGGCGACGGAGACAGTAGGGGGGGGTTCTGATCTTCCGGCTGCTGCTGACTGAACTGCCACGCGGGCACCGTATCTTGAAAGCGATCTGCTATGTAGCCAAAGTGTGCGCCCGCGGGGACCTCATCTTCAAAGCGATCTGCGCATGGTACAAAGTGCATACGCCGAGTGCCGCTAGCTTCGTATACGCTGTACTTTCGACGTTTAGTTCCCGTTGAAGCGAGAGCCAGCGCGAAGGTCAATTTGCTCGCTTCTGCTGGCGCGCTTTCTCAGTCCAGCGTTTTCACGAGCTTCCGCGGTTATCGAGGGAGATGTGTTCATGTTTACCTGTGCATGCGTAACACCGTGCTTGTTTATTTAGTTACTAAGTGAATATTTACAACTTCATACTGCCAATAAAACTACTATCCTTACTTCGCATAGCTTGTCTACTAATTTGCTATCGCAATCGATGCTTCGCCTTTCGGCCGAAACTGTGACTTTTTTCTTCAAAGAAAGCCAGCTTCGTGATTACAGGCATGTGTTCAAATTCTAGAAATTTATCGAGCCGGTGCAAGGGCACCCAAATTGTTGACCTGTTAATGCAATGCCGAGCTTGTATAAGCAAAATTTAACTATTTGCTGTTCGGAAGCTGCCCAATCCTCCTCAGAGCCATCATTCAGACCAGAAAAAAAAAACAAGATTCGAACAACGAAATCTATTTTCTTACATCTGTATGTAATAGCCGTTACTTGGTTTGACACAACACAGACAACATCATGCAGCATTTGTTTCCACTAGGGAGGCTAACTCAGTTTCTAATGTCACACAGTTGCTGGATTTCGTTATAGGTTGTTGCTTGCTCCTCCGCACTCACTTTAAGTGGTCTAAAGGATCAGCTTGGTCTTTTTCAAGTTTCTGTGTGGTGTTCGGAGGCTGAACATATGCATCGGCTTCGGCCATCGTCATGGGACCAGGCTTAGATTCCACGTCGCCCTAAATTATCAGTAAAATATCAACTAAAAGGCAACGCATAGCAGTCGACAGAATCGGTAAGAGCAGATCCGTAGACTTCGCACTGGTTTGCAATTCTGGCTTCCAGTTCGGCTGCGCAGAGGCTAGGAAACGATACTCCATCGATTACGGCTCATTGTGGCATACACCGGCCGATACCTTCACAAGGAAAGGGCCGCTGACTGTAGCGCCGACCACACTCAATAGGCCACAGGTAATAGGATATATACTTCGCGTGTGTCCTCATTATGCGATTGAACGAAGGACACCTAAGTTTAGTGTGGACCCTCTGGACCTCCCGCCCCTCGTCATAAAAAAATGTTTTTTGCGCCTGTAGACGAGCTTAAAATGCCTTACGCGCCTTAAGATCTCTCCACAATTTTCTATTTGAGATTGGCTTAGACGCTCGTTCCTAAGATCTCTGTGACGTGAAGACTGTGCAAAATGTGTTTGGACGATACTGTTTTGTGCGGACACAATTACTTCTGAGCGTAGTGCGTCTAATGTGAACATCTGCGTATAGGACAACGTGTACATGTTGCTCACTGTACTATAGGTCATAGTCACCTGCTTATCTACCTGTATCTTTGCCTACATCTCCCACTTCCCCAACACCCGTGAAGAGTAGCAGGCTAGACACGCTCTCCACACGACCGATGTCTCCTCCTTTCTGCTCATTAAAATCTCCTTCTCCTGCATTGTTCATTTCAGAACGTTAGTCAGCTGTGGTTTGCCCCACGACAACCCCAGCAGACAGTAATTGCTACTCCTACACTGCTTTAATACATTGCTATGCCAGCAATCCATTTTTTTGTCTAGCTGACATTCCAATGGTCATTTCTCCTGCCACGAGAAATACTTAGTTACAGCGGTACTAGTTCTAACCTTTCGTTTTCTATCCTTTTGTCTATTTCTATTTCTGATTAACTTCTAGTAACCTACGGATGCTCTTCTTTTATGGCGTGCCTCTAGGCACATTCCTTTCGTTTATGCTGTTTTCCTCTCGTGGCGCTGATCACAAAGCTTATTTCGCTCACGCGATGTACGTCATCTTAAATATATGTTCCCTCCGCATCGCACAAACATTAACTTTATAATCGCTATTAAGCCTGCGCTCTGCGTGCACCTTGTAATGGGCCTTTTTCTTCGTGCTTTCATGGCCAGAATATTTGCTTAACCTTTATGTATTCATCACACACAGGTTATCCACTTGAACTAAGCTGCCAGGAACATTCCTTGTGCCGAGTATTAGTCAAATGTTCTTTAGACGTACTTCTTTTTTTTTCTCTCCCGGGAGCGTGATAGTCTGCTTCATCGCCGACAAGCCACATGAGGCATTCTATTTAATATAGTATGGCGGCTCTTGCGGCTTTACGTCTATGCCCATCTTGGCACATTTAGAATGTATACGTTTTGCAAGAGGCCGCTTTTTGCTGTCTCATCACTGTTACAACGTATTCGCTAGACGCAGGCTGCGCCTTCCAGTTACAAATCTTTCTCGGAAGTTTTCGCCAATTCTAGAGCGAAATAATCTCAGTCTAATCATATTGCATTCGCGACGCGAATACTTTTAACAAAAATTAAATTATGGGTTTTTACGGGCCAAAACCACGATCTGATGATGAGGCATGCCGTAGTGGGGGACTCCGGAAATTAGGTGCACCTAAATCTAAGTACACGGGTGTTTTCGCATTTCGCCCCATGACGCGAATAGTGTTGTACATTCTGGAACTCATGCGAGCACCGGCGATCCCGCTTCAATCTACGAAGATTCATGCGTAAAAGTCGGCACGCTTAACACGTAGATAAATTTTTCGACGATCGATTACTTTGCTCACCACCATCGTTCTGCTTCAGTGTTACTTGTTTTTCTGGGAAGACTTTCACGTAATAAAGAGTATGTGTGTTGATTCGCATTTGTACAACTGTCATGTTTTTCACCATTTCTACTACATGGCATCTTGTGGAGGTGCTTTCTGTGTACCTGACACCCCCTGCAAGCTGTGAAGACAACGTCAAGGTCGGAACGAACCAGCGAGCTAGCCGTTGGCTGCAAAAAAAAGCGGCCAGAGCAAGGTTTTGGCCCGCTATTTCCAAAAATATCAAGTCCAATTCAACAGCCATGCATGCTAACATCATGAGCGTCTCCTATCCTACTGCAGCAACCAAGCTAGCCACCGACTTTCCGCAGATCCTTGGTTGAAGTCCTGGAAACCTGGTTCAGAGGCATACGAAAGTAGAATAGAACTGCGACGACATGTTTGGCCATGGTATTTGTCTTGGGATAACGCTGCTCGGACATGGTTTAAGCATCGAGAGTCAAGCGTTACGGCATGGTACCTGTGTCGCAGCAGCTTTGCGAGTGAAAAACGTTTGCGAGCGCCGTACGGAGAAAAAGGAATTAAGTCATGCCGGCAAGCCAAATGCAGTTACCTAATGAGAACATGAACATCTTTACGGAAGCGATGGCCCTCTTTTTCCGCCACGCAGACCCTCATATGCCTGAGGTGCAGAAAGTTCGTTTCCTTATGCGCGAAGTCAAGCCGAAACTCTTCACCGGAATGATGCGGAAGCCGCCGAAGAACGTAGAATTTCTGACAGAGGCGACTGAGAGGACGATAGAAATGCGCACCAGACAATGCAATCGTCTCTCGATGCCAGACTGTGCACAAGCCCATGCATTTGGCTCCGAGTAGCTTCGAGAGAAGAGACCATCAGGGCCGTGGTGCGTGCAGAACTACGAAAGGTGTTCTCAGCGTCCCCGCCCCAGGTTGCTTAAGTTTTTCACATCGTCAGCCACGAGATGGAGCAGTCTCGATAAGTTCCAGGACTGAAACGTAAACCACCGAAACATCAGCAGGAATCGGTGAGCTACGCGCTGTCCCCGGCCGTCACGTTGCCCCTCCGCGTCCGCTGTCAGCCCGAGCAGCTCACCAAAGAACACTATGGAAGATAAGACGCATGGCGTGCCCCCGGCCAGCGCCTGTTTTGCTATCACTCGGAGAAGGGGCCACGCTTACCGCTAACGCCCATACCGCGAGATGAAACTGTGAGACTTCGCCGTCAACGTTCCGCGTCCACAGTGAGGCGAACTACTTCGTGGTTTTGCCGACTTCCTTGCAGCAACACGGTGAAGATCTCTATGACCGTCTCATTCGCCGTCGTCAGGCCACTACTTGTCACCGCAGTGCCGTTCGGACATTGGCCCAACCCGTGGCCGGTCCGTTAACCAATAGCCGGCAAATTGAAAGGAGTAACCATCCGAGATGCGGTTGCTGTTCTTCGAAATGACCAGATTCTCTGTCGCCGATGAAAACACACTAAGAACCATCCTGATGACGCAGCAACGACACGACGCTAGCCGGACGACGACTCCAAGCCAAATTAAGACCACCTAAAAAGACCAGATGGCACGACGTAACCGCACTGCGACTACGTGACACAGCCGTGATCCGACGCCATGGCCTAACTGCAATGTCAGACGAAGTACCGCTGACCTCGACGGGCTTATCGATGGCCACTACATCTCCGCCCTAATCGACACAGCATCCGACTAATATGGACCATTCGCCACCAAGCTGAGGAAAGTAAAGATTGCATGGGAAGGTCCTCAAATGCGGACATTTGGAGGTCACCTAGTAACACCTGCTGAAACCTGCACAGCAAGTCACGGTTGATAATCAGACTTACGCTGCGATAATAGTAGCCCTACAGCATTGCTAGCGAGACCTAATCCTCGTTGACTTCTTTGCCTAACACGGCGCCGTCAATAACTTAAAATCTAATTCCAAAACGCTGTCCGCGGACGGAAAGATACCGCTGGAAACGATCTCCGTTAGCGCGCCTTGAATGTATTATATATGATCAAGCCAGCGTCCCACCTCGCTGCAGCAACATCATTTCCATCGGCACAAACACCCGCAGACGCATACAGAATACGTCGTCGAGGGCGACCAACGTTTGTTGCTCGACCGCGAAATTTGCGTAGCAACGGGAATTGCTCAATTACATGGAAAGAAAGGGAAAGGAATAGTAACAGACTTCAGCCAGGAATATGGACACATCGTTGAAGACATGAAGATCGCATGAATGGCAGAATTTACGGCGGTCAGCAATGAGCTGGTCCTTTTGCATTCCATCCTTCCTAAATTGACGGTCCAAGTATAAGAGCCATGTGGACCCTCTGAAGGCGGGCGCCTCACAGAGAGATGGCAAGCCGCCCTCCTCAGCGAGGCACCCGAGGACCAGGAGTGGGCCGTCCAGCGGGCCAAGGCTATTGCCGAGCATCTCGAGAGATTTTTATCCGGCGATGGACCCCTGGCAGCCTAGCCCCGGGCACCAACAGCCGTAACCGCTGGACATAAAAAGTTTATTCCTATCCTATCCACCCGACCACTCTCTCTGCATCACTCGCGGCAGTATCCAACTGAACCGCAGGATGACTAAACGTTCAGTTACAAACTTCAGCGGCGAGTACGAATACCTGTCAACGCGAACGGCGATCGCTCACTTTGAAAACATTGGGGATGCAGTATGTTCTACGCTTGCTAGCTTTCTGCAGCCGTCAAATGTGATACCGTGGTTGCCCGTACATTCTAAATCAATCCTGAGCTCTCAGCCGCACTGAAACAGCACGTACACATTATTTTATGCGTTTTCAGTTGCTGTGCTGCGTACACGTCAAACGTAAAGCAGACCCCGATCGTAAAGGACCGTATCACAAAAGGCCCGACCGAACGGCCCGTGCATCAGCACGCCCACCGGGTGTCCCGAAAGGACTGAGAGGCCATTCGCTATCTGATAACGCACGTGATGACAACGTAAATAAACCCTGAACCAGCTATTGGCCGTACCTTGTTGTACTTGTCAAAAATTCACCGACGATAACAATAATTCCTAATGCGAAATTTGAGCACAACTGTTGGGGTGTTTTGAATTAGCGGAGGCAAAAAAATTTACATTTGTACGTCATAGTCTTCTCGGCGGCGCCCCTGAGCCTCTGCTCGGGAAGCTCGTTTAGCAGCAGCGACAGACGAAGCCGAGACCTCGCCTTAACCCGGTCATAATATCGCGCTTACACATCTGACAAGCGCTTCACAACACACGTCACATTTGGCGGGAGCAGCCCTACTAATCTCTCGGGCCACAAATCCCGGCTGACGCCCTCTTTCTGACACACTCGTTCAAAATTGGCGAGAACATTAACTGCATCCTCTCCTTTCCTGAAGGTGTGGAGATGGCCTCGTTCTATCTGCCATCTAAGCGCCTGGATTCCCCTTTAGAGCTTCGTTTATCTTAACAGCATGCTGTCGCGCACCTCTTCGTAGTACCTCTCGCGCTTCTTTGCTTCTGGACAAAGTTTGTTTCTCCTACCTTTCGCGCTTCTCTTTATTTTGCATTACCCTCTCTTGCTTGCGCCATTCAGCGTCTCGACCGCCGCTCACAAGCACTTCGGCTTTTGAGCTTCCTTTCCGCCATCGTCTCCCAAGCCTCGCAAGCTTCCTCGACCATCACATCTTAAGCCTGCATGACGCCAAAAACTGTTTGCCTTCTGTTAGCACAGCCAGTGGAAATGCCCAACTCCTCGTAAGTTCGAAGGAGATCCTTCACTTGAAATTTCTCCATAGCAATTTTGCCGTCAAAATTTGTCCTGCCTTTAAAAATAAAGTACGCTAAGAAAAGACGCTAAATTCCTGATTCCGTGCCCCCCCCGCACCAGGACATGAAATTCTCTCCTAGCATCTGTCTATACTAGAGAGGTCTGGCGACATGAAAGGAGAACCTCTGGCACCCACTTAGCCCCTTTTTATCACTTCCATCAGGAGAAGGCAAAATTTCTCGCTCGTGGCACGCCTTCCTTTGTTAAATTACTTTGCTTGCCTCACCACCCTCCTCAAAACTCGATTCCACATACAGCAAAAGCTCTAATGGTTGCCTTTTACCTTTCGCAGGGTCAGCAAAGATGCCCTTTTGCTCAGAAATCTCGATCAGTTCTTGAATTTCAATCTTATTGATGTTTACCATGCACCCTGTGTGCATGGTAAACATTCAGACCGTGAGCCAGCCAATTCTTGGTCTCCGAGCCGAAATCACGAGCAACGTCAAGCCCCACTACGGAATTTCTGCGCTAATGAGCCTGTCGAAAAGAGAAGCAAACACGTGGCGTGCACAACAATGTAGCCAACGCCGGCCGATCTTACGAGCTGCCACCCACTATTGCGAAATTGGGGGTCCGAGCAGCCACGAAGGCTCCGTGGCTTGTGACCACTCCGTGCTTGTGACCTACCAGCTGCTGGGTGAAATAGTAGTCCAGAGTGACGTCCGAGTGACGAGATAATCAAATGTTATGCAAATTTACATTTCAGTCTCACAAGAAGAAAGCTCCTGAGAGCGTCGTGCCGCTCGCATAAATAACAATCGTTTCCCTATATAGGCTATCCATGTTTCCCCAAATATTCGTTCCAATCCTTGTGAGCAGCAATCTATGTTAGCAACCTTACCCCGGCGTAGATGCATGATTTTCACTCAGTACCAATGACGACAGGAATGATGGCCTGCTACAGCCGTGCGTTCTGATGTGGTGCACTTGGAAATTGGTGAAACGATGTCAAACCACAAACGCGCCGTAACACACACACACACACACACACACACACACACACACACACACACACACACACACACACACACACACACACACACACACACACACACACACACACGCGCGCGCGCGCGCGCGCGCGCGCACGCACGCACGCACGCACGCACGCACGCACGCACGCACGCACGCACGCACACACACACACACACACACACGCACGCACACACACACACACACACACACACACACAGGTGCTGGTTCCGTCATCAGCTCCCAGGCATCGAACCGACAACGAAGCAACACGCAGGTGCTGTCAATCATTTTGATTAGGCTGCTGGTTTCGCTGGTCAACTGTGGGTAATCGAACAGGCGATTAAGCGGCATATAGGCGCTGTAAACAACCTTGAGGTAGCGCCAGTTTTTTCGCCAGCTCTTTGGCGTCAAAAAGACAATCAACTGACGATAGAAGTGAACACTTTGCAATTGTATGAGACGCTCAAAGAACACACAAGGGCAAGCGCAATTAATCACGTAATTGCATTTCACTGGATACCTGGACACTGAAACATTCCTAGCAACTTGATACACGACAAAACACAGCCTTCGAAGATGCGTACACAAGAGAGCAAAGCACAACTACACACGCTGGATTTCCTCGTTTATCAAGCTATGTACCAACAAGCCCAGCACCAGGCTTTCCCTGGTAATACTGCAGCGGACGCCGCTGCTCATCGGTCGTGCAATAACGCAGAGGCAAATAATCTTCCTCTCTCGCGCAGTCGAATCCGTCTGCTCTTGAGACAGATAATCTGTCGTTTCGTCAAAACTACCTGGCTTGATCAGCAATCGAAGAACTCGGAGGTATGCTTTACAGATCCACGTATAAACCTATCATTCCATCAAATGTGAGAGAACAGCAAATTCGAAACACTACTGCACCGCCTGCGGCTTGGTACTGCATTTACGCGACACATTTTATACAGGATAAAACGTGCCTCTAGTCCGCAGGGTTCTCAGGGTCATCCAGACGAAGATGTGCATGGTCTCCTCGTCAAGTGCACAAAATACGATTCACCAAAAGCGGTATTGCAAGCAAATTCGCATCTTTTAAATAGAAGACCATTCATTCTAAAAAGGATGCTTGGTCCGTGGCCAACAGCGTGCCTTCATAAAAGAGCACATCGTGCTTTGAAAAAGCTTTTCGAAGATACAAACATCTTGGAGAAACATTAAATTTCAGTTTATCCTAATAAGTTAAATCAGTGACAGAAATGTACTGTGTTAAAATTTACTTATGTGGTGATCCTGTTTTTACACTATGTGTAGTTATTTGTGTTCTGTGTTTTGCAGTGATATTACTTGTGTGCTGTGTATTGCCCACTCAAATATTTCACTTTCTATATGCGCATGCTATCCCGCTAAACTTTGTGGTTCATGTACTGTTGAACTGTATTGTGTTTATACATGTGTTCTACAGAGTGCCATAATTTTTGACATCAATCCATTTTTTTGCGAATATTTATTTCCTTAGCGAAGTGGCAAGCAGTAGCCGGGGCCGCCATAAAGGTGCCAACCTCTCCTATTATTCGGTTCATTAATCCCTTCATTAAAAGTTTAAAGCTGCATGTTCGCTGGTGAAGCACCATCTGTCCTGAAGGAAATCCGTGCATAACAAGCGCAAGTCATTTAGGAAGCTGAAACAGCCGCAATGCCACCTGGCAAGTGCCAGGTGCCTATACCGGATGATATGCATGTGCTCTTGTGACGTGATGCGTGGAAAACTGAGGTACCCTTCGCGCATGTATTCACCAATTTTACGGGCCACTCAGCTGCGATGCAGCACCTATCGCCTCGAGTTCCTGTCTCGCCGCTCAGAAAAACCAAGATGGAACGTTTCGTGTTTAAGTGTCACTGTGTCTTTGTTTGTCATCTGAGCAGTGCGCCATCAAGTCATGAAAGATATGTAGGTCGAAAGACTTTTGCAGCGCAGCTGCTACCCTCTACTTGGTCGGAAATTGTTCCACTCGTATATTCGAATTACACTCTGATGATATCATGTCTGTAGGTTGTCGGAAAGTCGTACGTTACGAATTTCCTGACACATTTTACCTTGAGAAATTAAATGAATTTAATAACGCACTTGCGCCACATGGAGGGCCCACAAAAATGAGGATGTATGCTGTGCTAACGGTACCGCCACCTAGCGACCGTGGCCACTCAGAAATCAAGCGGCAGCCGGACAAGAGCTTTGTCTTTCCAGTTTCCGCACAACAGATTTATATTTCTTTCTTATATTCGAATAACAATATGAAGCTATCATGACTATCATGATTATACGAAGCTATCATGTGTAGGTCGTACTTTACGCATTTTAGGAGGCAATTTACTTTTAAACATTATTTTAGTTCAATTAGACACTTGCGCTTGGCGGACGGCCTAGAAGAATGAGGATGCACGTTGAGCTTCCGCACACGTGTGTGCGCGCGTGACTTAAGTCGCTTGTGTTGTTGGTGCTTCTACAATGTCGCCTAATGTCCCCACCAGCTTCGCTGTAGATCTACATTCACAGGGTGGAATAGAGGCGAATTGCTTTTGTGTTCTCGCTTCTCTCACAATGTCGTAATTTTTTCTCGTTGTCGCAATGGATGTCCCATATAAAAGTTGGTATACAAAATGGGTTCCCTCTCTGATTACTTTTTGTTGTCTTCAATACCCGTTCTTGTGTGTTGCAGCAATACAGCACGCAGGATTTTTGTAAGGGGTGCCACAAGGCTGCATTTTTGAAATTATACTTTGTTGTGCCAATCGAATAGGCTTTATCATGATGAGCATTGCGTATTACTGAGTGCACAGCTCTTTCAAGGCACCCATTCTCTCGGCTCGCTACAGTCGCCTTTGCCGGCGACTTGCGTAGAAGTATTTTCGCGGACAGCAAAATATATATTTTAGTACGAACCAGCAAAACAGGCAGATAAAGTATAACTGTTCGTAGCTAGCTTTTGACACATCACTGGAAGGTATAAATAAAGACGCTTGGTAAAATTTCCGAAGTCGTGAGAAAAGTATTCAATCAATGTCCTTCTTGTCTCAAATATAAACACCAAATGTTACAAGGTCTAGTTCATCGCCGAACCCTCGCTCATTTGCTTGCATTTTCAATACCGCGTGATGGAGCGAGGGACACCCCATTCCCAGAGTTCAGGTCATCAGGGTTCTCGGTATGCCCATCGAGTCGAACGGTTGTTACCGGCACAGCATCGCCAAAATCACCGCGAAGACGAATAGCATGATACGGCTAATTACTCGGGTCTCGAACAGTCGAGGCGGCATCAGGGAGGACAATCTCTTGAAGCTCTTCCACGCGTTCTTGATGAGTCACGTCACGTACGTGGCGGTCATGCACTGCTAGCAAAATCACGAAAAGACGAAGCTTAATTTACTCATTCGCAAAAGCACCAAGCGCGTGCTGGGTATTCCGATGAATGCCAGCACACCTCGGGGTTCACAACACGTTAGAGGAAATCACGTTAGATGTTCTGGGCACTAATCCATCGCTCGAGGAAGAGCGGAAGTTTTGCCTTACTAAGGAGCCGAGAGGCGGCATAACTGTCTCCCCGCAACCTGCATCCGCAGCTCAATGCGGGCAGACGAAGGGCCAGAGGCGAGGCCCTACTAAAACAAGTTCGCGACGACCCGCACACCGCGTGCTTTGTGGACGCCGCGCAGTACGGCCGATCGGCAAACTTCTCGGCCGTCATGGTCGATCACAGCGGCGCAGTTCTCAACTCTGCATCTTTCAGGTATACCACCCCGGCTAGAGCCGAGCAGGCCGAGGTAGCTCTCGCCTTACTTGACGACAGTAGACATCGAATTTACACCGATTCTCGCACGGCCATCAGGGCCTTTGCATCAGGTTCCGTTTCGCCCGAGGTCGCTCGCATCCTAGGCAATAGGGTCATTTCCTCACACACCATCACTAGGTTTCCGGCTCACCGCGGGTCGCACTTGTCCTCTGTAACTAACCTCAACGAGGTCGCCTACAACCGCGCGCGCGAGCTAACCCACCGTGCCGGGTCGGACGGAGGTGGTACGTCGGAGACTAGTCGGGAGGTCTTTAGAGACACTTTGTTCACATTCAACGAGGTTACTAAGCACTATCAGCTGGGCAGGCGAACATTTCGTCTTCCGCACGAGCAACTCTCCAGGCCGCCGGCAGCAACGCTCCAAATGTTGCAGACCAGGTCTTATCCTAGTCTATCCACTCTCAGCTCTTACACGGACACTTTTGAACCGGACTGCCCTGATTGTGGCGAACATAGCAATTTAGAGCACATGCTCTGGCGGTGTCCCTCATTACGGGGCCCTCAACGCATCACCGAGGAAGAGTGGAGCTCCGAGCTAGGGAGCTAAGGGCCGTCCAGAGGGCCCACGACGCGGCGGTGAGGCTCGGCCTCCCTGTCCCCACGTGGGAGTGGCCCGCTGCGCTGCCGCCCGGAACGGCGGCGGTGCTCCTCAGCACCTTTAATAAAGTTCATTGTCTTTCTGTCGGCCAATCTTGTGCACTTTCTATTGCAGAGATGGCAGAAGACGGCGCTTTCATGAACATTGATTACTATATTTTTTATGTTACGAACGATTTCGCGATTCTCAGCTTTCTTTTGGCGTATATTCATCAATATAAGGAACACCAATTTACTGTAGTATCGCATTTGTTAAATATTGCAATAACTCAAAGTGCATTAACTTGCACGAGACGTGACTTATGAGTAACAATTTCGGTTTCCTTTTTCTTGTAACGCACTCATCGATGCCGAAGGAAAGCGCCTTGTGCAGCTGCTCTCGCAGCGCTGCAATATTTGAATATAAAAAACAAACATACGTCATTGTCCACTTTTGCACTGCTGGAATGTGGAGTCTACATTATTGCCCAGTGTTCCTTTATGTAAATCTGGCGAAACTACATTATTGTGTTATTTAGATTGGTATGCGCATGAATATCGTTGACGTAAAATATCCGCGACATTTGGTGGGTTCCCAGCAACTCGGTGTGCCCGTGTCATTGACTCACTCAATAATTAAAATAGTCTTATATATCCTAATGAGACATCAAGTATAAATACATAGGTGTCTCAGCCCACTAATTGTTACAGTAGCCTTGCCATCCAGAGTCTGCAAGAAGGTTTGTCATTTCATTCTTTCACTGTCACATATGCACACTCTGCTTCAGGCACGCATACCGTTTAGGCTAAATATATATCAATTTGATCATATTCATACGTACAACTCAAATTATTTGTACATACGCTGCTGTTAAAAGAGTTATCCAAGCGAATACTGTCCGGTCGAAAGAAAATCTAGCAATTTGTCGGTTCACTGTGTACACTCGTGTTTTTCTACCTAGTGCAGGTCACGCTAGGGAAACTAACAAAAATATTCAAGCAAAAACATTTTCAACTACAGCTTATAGGGGTACAGAGCGTAATACGTGACACTCTAACATTTAGAGCTTGCAGTGCCTCTGAATAGGCCCCCACACTGTGAGCACGAGTGCCTATCTAATGCTCGCCTTTGCAGTAACGATAGTAGTCCCAAAGCGTCCCGAACACTTGCTTCTGAATATAATCACCTAGATTCTGCCACTAGAAAGCTGCTGAATTTATTATAATTCCGCCCACCGTCTTTACTTGCATTGTTTTCAGGTTGTATGTTCTTCCAGCAGTCAGAATGTATATACACGGATACGCCACAGAAAAGCTGCAAAAGGAAGAGTCTGCCGGTCTCGTGCTGGCCAACTTCCGAATACGTGTCCTTCCTAGCGTCTGAAACTCCCGTAGTTGCCAGGCACCTGGCAGGGAGCGCACTTAAACTTATGTTACTTATAGCTAACCGGAAGGCAACGCCCGTCTGCCTCGTACAGGAGCGGCGGATGCTCGACTATTTGACAAAAGTTGTGGTGAGAAAATGGGCACCTAAAATCTTTGCAAATTTCTATAGGGCTTCCTTTCGACATGAGAACCCAAATACATAACCAATTGCCATGAAGTGGTATATGTCTACAAATTAGAACAAAGACACGATAACCGCAGGGATGGCGAAATGGTGAAGCGTCTGCCTCTCATGGAGAGTTACTAGGTTCGAATCCCAGTGCCGACACGAAAACCCATTCTTCTTTTTGTTTTTAGTTTTTCTAATCGGTAGGGATGTACCACGACCAGGTACTCGGTGTTTTAGGGTT
>NC_051161.1:119202846-119356753 GCF_013339745.2 Dermacentor silvarum
CTGTCGTTTCTCTGCACCCGCAAAATTTACAATCCCGACTTGTGGCCATTCCGATGAGGTAAGAGTAAGCATTGGTAAATGCTACTCCAAGTCATAGGCGACTGAGATATCTGCAGGGCGCTACGGTAGATGCACAATGTCAGTTGTTTGCACAGCAAGGCCCGCAAGAGGCGCTCGTGCAGGCGCTGCATCACTTCGCGCGGGAACATTTCAGTTTTGACGCGAATTATGCTGGCAGATGTATTTCTAAGCTTTACTTAAACTTGAGTGCGCAGTTGACTGCGCGCGCACTTATTTTCATATGTTTGGGAGCTACTAGGTGAGCACGTAGGTGTCTTTCGTAGCTCCAATTCGAACAACTGGCACTAAAAGGCTCGAGACACGAAACACTGTTCCTCTTATCGCTCTGTGCGCGTAGAACTGGAAATGCGCATTCTCATTGAAACGCTGTACGAGCCGTTTCACGATGCAAATCCTTTTAGAGTATTGCTGAAAAACACCACGCACACGAACACACCAATATAGCAGCCGCGGAAACACGATAAAAAAGTGATTAATCAAGCATGAATATGTGAAAATGTTGATAACATGAATAGCGTCTACAAGCACAACGTTCTTTTCTTGTAACCCGTTTATATTATTACACCGATTGTACGACGAAAGGATGGCGATTAAAGGCTTGAGAGGTATGGCGCAATACACACCCCTGACAAGTTGTTCGCTGTAAAACGAACAATACCGGCATTTTCACCACAGATGGTGCTCTTTGTGAAAACTAAGGAAAAAAGTTGTCGCAGTTTCACCCGAAAGGCGAAGCATCAATTGCGATAGCAAATTTGTAGAGAGCTATACGGAGTAATGATATGAGCTTCATTAGCTGTATAAACTTGGACATGCAGCAGCACCGGCAACACGCAGAACTGTTGTCGACGATGTCGGAGTTTTGCCCGCGTTCGCACAAAACGCGTGCGGCGTTGGTGACTGTTGCCGGAGCCTCTGGGGGCGGCTCGGAGGTTTTCGACATCAGAACGGGACACTCGTCGAGAGGCGCCGGAAGAGTTTACCACCTTCTCGCCTCATGACGTTTTTGTAGCATTAGCTACACTGGCCTAGCCAATCCCGTTTCGCGCGGCACATCAAGAGCCGTGCTGCGCATGCGCAAGGATAAGTGATGTCACACGGCTTGCGCACAATATTTCTTACATCTACAGTGACTCCATAGCCGCAATTAGAGCTTTTCAAAAGGGCACGGTCTGCGCACAGGCTCTAAGAATTGTCACAAAGAAAGAGATTAAGCACCACGTCATATACTGGTTCCCGGCACACTTAGGACCAAAGATCGGCGACGTCCCCAACCTTAACGAGGCGGCACACGAGGCTGCGCGCGCGCTTACAGACCGCGCGGCTTCACCCGACCACTTGGAGAACAAGGACGCCCCCACTACATACAATGAAATCAACTAACAACGACTACCTACAACGTAGAGAGTTTAGCACGCCACACCGCATGCTCACTCGAGCTCAAGCGGTTACTCTCAGAATGCTACAAACAGACACATACCCCACGCAAAACAGACTGCACCACTACATGCATGAGCTCTACGACAAGTCTTATTGCACCAATTGTAATACATCCCTTAACGTCTATCATTTACTCTGGCCGTGCTTGCAAGCTCACATAAACTCCGAACCGGACAAGCGCAAGCTTGAAGAAGCAATCCGGAGCGAAGAACTCGCTCCCCAACTCTGGGCCGTCCAGCAGGTCCACGGCGCCGCCAGGAAGCTCAACCTCCCGGTTCCGTCGTGGGAGACGCCCGCTCCATGAGAGCCCCAAAGCTCTCGTGGCCTGCAGGACCTTTAATAAAGTTGATTTCCTTCCTTCCTTCCGGAGCCACCGGAGCCGGCACCTCTCGCGCACTCCGCCGCCGCCGCGCGCGACTCACCGCCGCCGGTCTGCGCATTCCAGAGGAGTCACGTCGTAGCCGTGGTAGACGCACTGGCGCCGGCGCGCGCTCGCTGTGCAGTCGCCGTCTGACACTGCGCTGGAGCCGCTGCGCTTCTGACTGGCGTTTGCCAGTGTGGTATAGCCATGGAGAAGGAGAGCGCAAATGCTGCTCAACAGCGCAGAAGAACGGAGAAGCTTGACTCATCGGATCCCGAAGTAGTTGCCTGGCAATTAGCGGTTGAGCGTAGGAGGAATGAATACATGTGCCACATAATACGTATACCGCGTGAGTGTCATTGGAGCAGCAGTAAGCATGACAATCAAGCTAATCCTTGACAATCTAGACAACCAGGAAAGCTAAGAATAATCAGCTGAACCTTTGCTAACGCTACGTATATCCTGGCATAGCCGAGCTAAGCCACTGCAACTTTTATGTAAATGGGCACTTGGAGCCGCAGCTAAACGTTGCCTCCCTTCCCCCCCCCTCCCCCACGGCCTTTCGCGCGTCGGAAGAAGGCACGTTTGCTCTACAAATATGGTGATTGCAAAGGAGAAAAATTACACCATCTTCCCGTAGGGGAACCCTGAGTAGTATGCGAAGCAGCCATGTGGTCGACTCAAGGTAGTTTTATCAGCTGTATAAACTTGGACATGCAGCAGCACCAGCAACGCGCAGAACTGTTGCCGACGCGTCGGCGTTTTGCCCGCGTTCGCACCGAACGCGCGCAAAGTGGAACCGGAACCGGAACTGGAACCGGAAGTGGAAGCGGAACCGGAACGCCATCTAATGAACACTTCATAAAACTACAGGTGGCTACATACTACTACTACTACTACAGAGGAGGGAACGACCCACACCCTAAGGAGCTTCGCCCCTAAAAGAGGCGCCTACTTCTGCAGCCCTTAGGGAGCACGGCTCGGAACGCGCGTTTGTTCTCCGCCGTGGGTTCACTCCCCGTGAAAGCGCGCGTCCCTCGCGCCCTTTCACTCGCACATACAGCGTTCGGCGCGCGGCGACGATTTCATCTCCATTGACGTCATACGGAACCTCACGGCGACGGCGACGATGACGGCGACGCCGACGGCAGAAATCTGCTTTGGGGTGTTATTATAATTGGTATCGTAATAAAAAGTTGACGTGCCAATAATGTGTCGTTCTCAGTCGGTAGCCCATGAACGTTATTATTATTGCGATAGCAATTATATGGACACTCCAAAGCAGATTTCTGCCGTCGGCGTCGCCGTCGCCGTGAGGTTCCGTATGACGTCAATGGAGATGAAATCGTCGCCGCGCGCCGCCGAACGCTGTATGTGCGAGTGAAAGGGCGCGAGGGACGCGCGCTTTCACGGGGAGTGAACGCACGGCGGAGAACAAACGCGCGTTCTGCGCCGTGCTCGCTTAAGGGCTGCAGAAGTAGGCGTCTCTTTCCTCCTTTACAATCACCATATATGTAGAGCACACGCGCCTTCTTCTGACGCACGAAAGGCCGTGGGGGGGGGGGGGGGGGGGGGGGGGCAGGGAAGGGAGGCGACGTTTAGCTGCGGCGACGTTTAGTGCGGCACCAAGTGCCTATTATATCAGAGGTTCCGCCAACAGTCACCAACGCCGCACGCATTTTGTGAGAAACGCGGGCAAAACGCCGACGGCGTCGACAACAGTGCTGTGTGTTGCCGGTGCTGCTGCATGTCCAAGTTTGTACAGCGGATAAAACTACTATCCTTACTCCGTATAGCTCTCTACTATGTTGCTATCGCAATTGATGCTTCGCCTTTCGGGTGAAACTGCGACAACTTTTTTAGTAGCACCGGCAGTTGGTGGTTCACGTTTTCGTATATCGTGCATGGCTTCTAATGTCATTTTGATCTGCTTCTGGCGTTCTTCGCGTTTTGTTGGTTAGCGCTGTTTACCTTCCGCAAGCTGCACTCTTCATCCAACCGCTGTGCGCCGTGACTATTTTGGAAGCTTAGCGTGACGGCGACCATGCCTGGCCGGGTGAAGCGCACGGAGTCGTCCCTCGTCGATAAGTCGTTCATGGAGTCGGCACATAAATAGGAGGAGAACAGATTTAAGCAGCAAGAGGTGTTCAAGTCACTCTCAGCGCAGTAAACGTGGGTCAGGTATGGTTTCTTTCTCGGGCAAGAGAGGTTGTGCAGCACGCAAGCGAGGGCAGCGAACACTTGATACCTTGAAGCGCGAAAAAAAAGTTTCCGTTTCCTCTGAAAGAGACAAAGAGAAAATGAACGCCAAAGTTGCTCAAGCGAAATCGCAGACACTAGCGTTGGCTTAAGCAAACTTATCGCCTTTGACTTACACGTTGCAATAAGCGCACCACCGCTTACAATACGGTGACTCAGCAAGCGGCAGAATTACTCGATGTGAGAGCGCCTATACAAAACCATATCAATTAGCGGTCGACGGAACGCATTACAATTGAACGCAAAAAGAAATTCTTTGCCCCTCGCTTTTGAACACAAGACTAGAGTGATCTTCTAAAATGCACTGTTCCGATTTTTTTTTCATTTTCCGCGTGATTCTTACCGCGAGCGCGCTAGGACTGCGAAAGTGTGCTTTTGAGCACGATACATGTTCTGTTCTTCGCACGTGTTCTCTCTCGCGCATTTTCGCGGACGCTGATCAACCAGGTTAATTCGGCCTGACAAACGCCAGAAGTCCATGCAGCGATGAATGATGGCAAAAGAGCCAATGACGTAACAAACGATGTCGTAACCACCACGCACGCTTGTTTAAGCATAAAACCAAATCACGCGCGCCTTCGACGAACGCGCGAGAGCTTGTTGCGGAAAGCAAGAGGGAGGAGACGTGGTTCTTGATTTCTTTGAGGTTACTGGAAATACTGGCAACTTTTGTTGCCGGATTTTCTTGCTTCGTTTGATTGCCTAAAGAAAAGACGGAAATGATATTGACACGTATACATGTTTATCTTTCGCCGATGGCCGCTTTCCACCGGCTAACAAATGTTAAACGCTATCGCTCGGCGCAGGACGCTACTGTATCGGAAGTTTCTATAGAACGTTATCGATGCTTCTTTCCGTTGCCTGTTTTCACCGACGCTTATGTTATCTGATTGTATGAGCGACGCGAATTGTCTAGAACTTTCTGGAAGACACGCGCGTACCAGGGATTATTCTGGAACCTTCGATGACTCAGGTATAAAAGCCGACGCGTTTCGCCGCTGATCAGATTTTCGACGACCGCCGACTGTGTTCGCCGCTTTCGTTGTGCTTGAGTGTAGCTTGCTTTTGTGGGCACAGGTTCGCCCAATAAAGAATCAGTTTCGTCATACACAGTTTTACGACTGTTTACTTCAGCGTCACTACTACGTGACAATATGGCGATATGAGCACGTAAGAACGCACGCCCACGCATATACACAAGGACCAATACTTAACGTCAGCGCGTTTGAATCGACAAGCATTGTAGTTGGCGCCAAAAGACATTTGATGCGAGGTGCGCGTAAGTGTTGAGCTACAGGAAACAACTGATTCAAGAAAACAATGGAAATGTACCAGTGGCGCACCGACGGGGTTGGGGGTTGTAACCCCCCCCCCCCCCCCTGAGGCAGACTTAACCCGCCCTTTTGTTTAACCCCCTTTTTGTAAGACGCGCAATCGTCTGCCCACTCGTACAAAGCGTATTTTTTGACAATTTCCCGTGAAGAAGTTGGAATCAGCTGCTGTTGAGATGGTATTGGCAAACGGTCAACCCCCCCCCCCCCCCCCCCCCCCACCCGCTGGCAGAAATCCTGGGTGCGTTACTGGAATGTACAAAGAAAGAATCAATCTAAAAATAAATGTAGGGACAGAAATGCAGAAATGGTGCGCAAATATAAGGTATACTTACTGAACAATAGCTATATATGAATAAGGTAACAAGCTAAGTGACAAGTAATCGAGCGTGAATATAGAACGCATCAGATATATATAAAAAAACTGTCAGCTCTTCCACTGGGGTGGAGATGGAAGACCAGCGAAGCTGTATGGTGGGAATTATGTATTTCCAATTTTGACTATTAATATGAGATGGTGCAAATTGGTTATATGAACTATTAAAGAATGAGAAATATATATGATCCGGTGGTTTTCATTTATTTAGGGACCACAAGGACCATGGCTTTATGGTCGCTACGGTACACCGCCATAGGGTGTATGGCAAAGGTTGGCACGTTGTTCATAAACACGTCACCAACGCCGCACGCGTTCGGTGCGAACGCGAGCAAAACGCCGCCGCCGTCGACAACAGTTGTGCGCGTTGCTGGTGCTGCTAAATGTCCAAGCTAATAGAGATCCTCAGAATTTTGAGAATGACAGCCCCTAAACAAATGTCGTGAAACAAAACACCGGCAGCGCATGCCTTTTATGCTAAATCTTCTGCGGCCACCACCGGTGGGGACCGAACACGCAACCTCGTACTTAGCAGCGCAACGACATAACCACTGTGCCACCACGACGGGTAGGAGGTGCGTGTGTGTTAAAGCTGGCGAACTGCATCATAGCAGTGTGTTGCACTGGTTGTTCTCCTAGTTTGGTGCACGGCGCAACTCGTGTCGATGACCTGCCGACTTCAGCGACTGCATGGGGACGCTCGAAAGTCGATTAAGGCAATCCAAGGCGAACACTTTGCTCCAAAATACAACGCGTCAAGAGAAGTCAGTTCTGTGGAAGTGACTGGAGTTGCACGGCCATGCGTGACAGAGATATTAGTAACACCCTGAGATGAAATCAACACACAAATGGCAGATGACGGAGACGTGACAGAGCCGTTGGTGCGCAGGTCTCAATGAGTATTCTTGCGCTTGGTAATGTGTTCCATAGCAAAATGTGTCAACGCTGACCTACGAGATTTTTTTTTGTTTTGATTTTGCTCTTGCTTGACATTCAGCCAGTATATGGGTTTCCGAGGTTGCTCCGTCTCCACAGAAAGGGCTCTGATAGTTCCGCGGAAGCGAGATGCGTGCTTCAAAATCGCAGCATGAAAGAAGACTTGACATTCGGCCAAGAAATCGCACCTGAGATGAACTAAACGCCTGCAGCCAAACAATGACAAGCGAAATGCGTGTGCTGCCTGCGAGAGTACCTAGATGTGTTTTTGGTAGACTCAGAGGCACCCTTATGCCGTTTCCTTGCATGTTTGTAAGCACATTCATGTTGGACCGGGAAATGTACCGCAGGCCTTCACAGAATGTTGTATACTTAAGGAAAAAAATAAATAAACGGGCTTCACTGAGCAACCACTAACTTTGCTTGAGAGCTTGTTAGAATGCTCACGTATAATACCGCTTTTTCCTTTCATGTTGAACATATGGCGTCCATGTCATGTCTGCGAAAGTCGTCCATAGGGGCTTGTGAGTTTACACATGCCCAACGGCCGTGAGAGCGACTTAGCGTGTAGAGTGGGGCATAACGCTTAGCAAAGGCTACCGTCAGTAAAGTCTTCAGACGACATCAACAGACCTCGTAGCAAAAGAAATGCCGTTGATATAAATGAAAATAGAGCTCATAACGCCGCGCATGCTTTTTTATTGCCGGTGACCGCTTCCGCAGGATTCTTGATGTTGTCGGCTTGTTACACCTTCACAGTGAGTGCTTGCTGTACACGGGGCTTAGTAAGCATGTCGCCGGTTTGACGGCACAACGGTCGTGTCTAATCTTGCCGCACGTTTGACGTGAATAATTTTACGCAGTCTCGAACCGGCATACGAAAACATTGAAACCGACGGCACAATGCAGTTTTCGAGGCCGGTAAGACCACATGCTAACGAATGCAGGGTTTAACGCATCGTCGTGAAGAGCTCCAGAATGTACTGTATATGGCCTGCGGTGCCCTTTTTTCCGTGGCCATGTAATTGAACGATCGGTGAAGTCGGATACATAGTCCTCAGCTCTTATAGACTTCATAAAGCCAGAGTCACTCGAGCGACTTCATGGAAAACTCTTTGAATAACGAAACTGATGAAGACGAGGAAGAAAAAGAAGTTGATGGTGAAGGAGAAAAAGATGATGATTTATTAGCATCCCCTTTGAAACGGGGTGGTGAGAAATATAGTCACCTAGCCTGCTTGAGTTAATCAGGCATGCTATAAATGCTTTCCATTCTAGATGCATTTTGGTAAGTATCTCTTTAATCTTCTTTTCTCTTCCTCGAAACGTCCCAATCTACCTTGTACCGCTACTTATACCTGTAATGGGATCCGGTCGTATCAATCTATTACTTGCTTTTTTTCCACCATTACATTCAATGTCTCTTGCTTATCTCGACTGCCGACCGGTTGGTGCGTCCGTCCACTTTAAGTCCAAGCGGTTCTGGGAGGTGTGGTGTACGTTACCGAAGCGTCTCACTAGGTGAATCTCTTCGCATTCCACTGCATGCGGTGACAGCATGCGGAGATAGCAGTGTCGGTTGGGTGAGTGTAAAGTCGAGAAAAGCTAATGAAAATATCGGTGGTCTGCCGAGCTTTTCCAAAACCTGAAAAATGCGGAGGATGGACAATCGTACCCATGAATGACTGGCCCAAGCAAACCAATAACATATTATCCATGTTCATATTCTTTCCGATCCGAGTGAGAAGTGAAGTGACATATCATGCGTCAAGAGCTTATATGTCTGGCAAATCATTTCTGCGCAAGCCCTCCAAGTGAAGGGCCAATAAAGCTTCGCAGTTGAACAGAAATGCATCCTTTTTCCCGGATATATGTAAACACAGCTTATGTCTGTGGGCGACCTAGAGAACGCTAGGACGCAAATGACACAAGCCGCTTCCAGTCAGCTGCGGTTAAAGATGCTCCTCGACTACATGTCAGTGCTCATGGAGATAATATTGTGATTACCTACGCCAATGTGCGAAATGCACTAGGTTGAAGTATAGTGCAAGCTAAAAACGCAAATATTTCTATCTCGTAGAACTTCAACGACACGAACAATGTAATTAGAAAAAATCTCTGATGTACTACTGCAAGCGGACATGTCGAAACGAAGTGAAGCTCCTTCTTGCGCAATCAGTATTGACGACGAAAAGTTTCGAATGGTACAGCAGTGAAATAATGAGGAGCAGGACGGGCAGGCCCAAAGGACAAGATTATTTAGTAGAATTATATCCACCTGCCTCATCATCAACGCTGGTGGCGAAAATTAACACCATTCATCCCATGTAGAAAATATTGCCGCTTATCTGCGCGCAATACAGGGTAGTAACAGAAGGTTAATTTCGTCGATAAATTAATGACTTCGAAATAACACGCATGTTTGTTTTTTCAATTTTTCAACTGGCCACTTCAGAGTAGCACTCCCCTGTAGCCGCCAGCGCACGAGATGTGTGGGCTGCCGAGCTTTCGCGAAGAAGCAGCGGTTGAGGCTAAACTTACCTCGGTGCTTTATTTGCACCTGCTGAAGAAACCAATCGACCGATCGACTTTAATAAGATTCCCGTTGTTGAAAAACTGCTTAATTAATAGTGCGTCATGGTAGTTGTCACGACGTTCGCTGCCTGGCCTCGAATGATGAACACGAAGATTCTTGCCTTAAACAGTGAACGATAAGGTCGATAGATTCTCATATGCATTTTTTTCGTCGGAAGTGGTTGATTGAGCAATACCCCGAAGAAAAAACAAAAAGCAATAGACAGCGCTGATTACAGGATCGCAGGAAGGCGGAACAACACAGGCGTCGACTCATGGTTTATTCATGGGTTCATAGGAAGGACTTCTATATATATATATATATATATATATATATATATATATATATACATGAAATAACGGGAACGTATTAATAATAGCCAACGTCAAGTCTGCGTGTCATCAAGGAATGAGCGTAAATAATGACTAGTTGATAGCAAGCGCCTGTGTTCTTTCATCTTGTCGTGGCTCTGTACCTAGCAATATTCTTTTTTTTGTGTTTCTTTCAGTTTCATTTATGAATGCGAGATTGACCTGAGACACATGGGAACAAAAACATGAGAGAACGAAAGCTGCACTGAATTGTAATCAGCATTTATTCTCAAAAAAGTGAATGAAATATGTACTGCCAGTTAATTATGGTTTTGCCAACACGAAGGCTGTTTCATCATTTCTTTAAACACGGGATTTCGCGCTGAGGCTACACTGGTGAACGCCGTGTACGACTCGCAAATGGTGTGTTTGAAACCATCGCGACCAATGCTGAATCAAATGCCACCTGACATATGTATAATTGCTTAATACGTACAGAAAAGCGACTGCAGCTCAGTTGGCCAGCTAGGCCTAACTTTCGCTCAACGGAGACGTTGAGCACATATACGTGCGTAGTAATACGCACGTATATGTGGCTCGCAATTACCAGAGTTTGTACTTTTGAACTTTAGCATCTTTCTTCAGCTGTCGCTTCAGCAAAGAAAAAAAGAAAAGGTTTCAGAAACTGCCCCTGAAGCTTCAGATGGCACCACGGTGTGTCGCCACAGTTAAAGGTGCACGTTGTAGTAAACGTAATGATTTCAGCCGGCGGGAGCGGTTCGAGATTATAGCTCGAGTATCTGATCTTGAATGAAATAAAGCCTTCCGTGCCATGGAATATCTGGATTAGGTAAACGGGCTGCATTATTTCTTTTCTTTTTGGTTGATGCGAAAGCGTGAAATGGCTCATTGAGCGAAAAAGCCGGCGTCTGTAGCAGCGAAGCGGCACCTAAATTCCCATTGGCTGCGACGCCCCGTAACGAGTGCGCCTCGACGCAGCAGAGCGGGCCAATCGGAACACCTGCTGCGATGTTAGCGCCAGCTGTTGCGTGAGGGGAGAGGGCATAGGCGCGACGCCCCGTCAACAGCGCGCCTAGACGGAGCAGATACGGCGACGCGACGCCACGGGGCGAGACGGGTTGTCGTCGGCAAGGCAGTCGCGTGACGCGGGCGTGCGGTTGCCGCCGTCTCTTATTCGAAGCGCAAAACTGGAAGGACTGCTTAGCGGCGTTCAACTGGGCATTAATCCTTTCGCATTCACAACTTATAAGTGCTTAAGTGTCCTCGTATATTTATTTCTTTTTTTTGCAAGATAGAACTGCAATGGGGCCTTTGGCAACCCCATGCCCCGTACAAACGCGATAGGCTGGAATCAATGAAGTACAGACAACAATAAATTGACAAAATAGAAAAGGTCGCGCTCAATCAACAACATCCGACCGTATAAGCTGACATGACTGCAACTTTGGTTCGAAGACGTTCGAAAGGAACTAATAAAAAATCTCCAGGCTCGAGTAACTCTATAACTTACTTGGGTCATTTACTGAGAACAGCAAATACAAACCACCGACTATTGGGTACGTTTAGAGAATCCCACGTGGTTTTCAGAAAGACGCCGGGTACTCCTGGAGAATGTTAAGATAACTCTAGTGACACCGATAGAGCTCCTCGAAACTCCTGGAGACCGCTATGAGACTCTCGCGCTGCCTTTCGAAGCGCGCAGCTTCCATGCCACAACAGACACGTGCTTGTACACCCGGATAGGGAGTCCTTCAAGCGCGAAAAAGCAAGCCCGTGAAAAGCAAGCCTTCACTGACTGTCATCCCGCTCTAGACCTATACACTATAGTAAGTGTAGGCAACTCCTAGAGGGAGATCAAACCAAATCAGTTCGTAACACCACGCCTCGACCAGCAGTCAGAGCCTGGCTGTGCACAGCCGGGCGTCGTCGTTTGTCAGCAGGAGTACCATCTTTTCGCTTGTGCAAATTGGCTGTGGTGTATTAGTTGGAACACTCGTCTCGAAAATGTGAGATTGGTGGTTGGATTCAAAGCCCGTTGAACGTCGAAGATCGCCTATTTTTTTAGCTCACAACAGCCGATCACCGCTAAAAGCAACCGAAAGCTTACAGTACATTAGCGGACGCTTTCTCGCTGTGTGCAGAGCCTTTAGTTCGCTTCTTTTGCCTCTTCACAGGAGAACATTTAACCTTTTTGTCATCAGCATCATCATCCTATTTGTACCGAACAGTGCACCTAAAGAAATCAGTTACTAAATCCAACAAACTCGGACTCGGTAAAGTGACATTCGGAACTGCTGTGCGTCCACTTCTGAGCCCTGCAGTGACAACATACTCTGAAGCCTGCCAGGCGAACTCTCTCCAGATAGCTAAAGTATAGGCGTCTGCCTGCGTGGCATGTCAAGGCCCCGTGCATGGGAAGCGCAAAACGCGCTGAAACCCAATGCCGTGAAGGCTGAGCTTTGTGTAGATCACCACGAAGTATTGTAGAGTGTAGTAGAGAGAGAGAGAGAGAGAGAGACAGAAGAAAGGGGAAAGGCAGGGAGGTTAACCAGATGTGAAGATCCGGTTTGCTACCCACGTTGGGGAGAGAGGGGAGGGGGAGGTAAAGTGTCAGGAAAGTAGAGACAGAGAAAGAAAGGAGCACAGATACACAATCACCGATTGTACCGAGTGACCGATTGTAGAGTGTAGTAGGATTGCCGCAAAGGGCTGACGTCGCGAATTTCACGCGTGATGGAGCGGCAATGTCTCCGAGCGGAAAAGTCTAGAGATGCCTGTGACGTTCTAATTGCGCGTTCCTTTAACGCTGCTTCAGCCGAAGGAATCAGGAGAGCTTCTCCCTAACCCAAGTATTACTGTGGAGAAGCCAGCTTTACGAAACCCTCCTCTTTGCGGTGCTCTCGTGGGTCGATAACCCGATGTTGCGGTTAAGAGACTTCACACACACACACACACACACACACACACACACACACACACACACACACACACACACACACACACACACACACACACACACACACACACACACACACACACACACACACACACACACACACACACACACACACACACACACCACACACACACACACACACCACACACACACACACACACACACACACACACACACACACACACACACACACACACACACACACACACACACACACACACACACACACACACACCACACCACACACACACACACACACACACACACACACACACACACACACACACACACACACACACACACACACACACACACACACACACACACATGCACGCTAAACTTGTACGTAACGACTGATAGGTAATAACTACCTGTAATCAATTACACGTTTTCGTATTCCTTGATTTAACGACTACGTTGTTTACTCGGTAACGCTCACTGTAATTCAATTACTTTTTTCAGTAATCAACCAGTAACCAGTTGCATTTTCCAGCTTTGAACACTTTAGTTTGGCAAGAACTACAGTGTTCCAAGGGTTGAAAACATGTACAAAGGTTAGCTCCTTCCCACATTGAAGTGGTGGTAGGCTGTAGCCGTAGGCGGATTTAGCCTGGTGATTGAGGCCGGCAATTGCTCCGCCTGCATATCTTACAATGTCGCTGCGGTTATGTTACCTCATGTCCGTCAAACCAGTATCTCTTAGGAATGCAAAAGAAAGACGTGAAGCTTCTTTGCGGGCTATAACTGATCC
The DNA here is from genome assembly GCF_013339745.2 of Dermacentor silvarum. Classification (NCBI taxonomy): domain Eukaryota; kingdom Metazoa; phylum Arthropoda; class Arachnida; order Ixodida; family Ixodidae; genus Dermacentor; species Dermacentor silvarum. The sequence continues at coordinate 119,216,245 of NC_051161.1, forward strand.
TCCTGGGAACAGAAGGTGTTGCAGGCATGCATGCTGGAGACCCTTCTATTACAGGTTCTGACACAGAGCGTCTCGCTAGTTCGGGCACGATCACAGAAAGTGTTCAGTTTCTCATGTCTCTTATATGCAGTAGAGCTCAGTGAATTGATATGTTCCGTCTTAAATAAGCGTGCTGGTCTGTACTAGCAAATCCCATCTCGTGACCTAGATGTTCGTATGTTACAACAGAGCTCTTCTCTCCAGCGGTCTCATCCACCAAGTTGTCAATGTCGCCATATGTGTTCGCAAGTAAACGAGGGAAGATTGCCGAAGAAAATTTTGAAAACAAGTTCTTAGTGAAGTTAAACAACGTGTGAGGGTTTGCAGAGGACGGATTGAAAGAGCCAGTCCAGCTAGTTTTACTCACTGTATTTTGCTATGTTTATAAGGTATGACGGAAAGCAACGTCAAGTAATCGATTACTTCTTATTATTCGCGTAAGCAATTATATGGACACTCCAGGCGCATTTCTGCCGTCGCCGTCGTCGTTGCCGTGAGGTTCCGTATAAAGTCCAAGGGTGATAAAATTGTCGCCGCGCGCCGTATGCTGTATGTCCGAGTCAAAGCGTGCGAGGGTGAGCCAGCGATTACAGCTCAATCTCGCGCAAGCAAGGGAGGGAAGCGGGAAGGAAGCGTGCCTACAGCGCCGTCTTCCAGTCGCGCGCAAAGCTCCAGAGAGAGGGTAGGGACGGGGGCGTGGGGCGCGTTCTACTCCGGGCGGCCCGAACGACCACGCGCGGCCGCCCGGGCCGCAAGGCTCCGGGAGGAAGGTAGGGAGGAGGGGGGTGGGGGGCGTTCTACGCCGCGCGCGCCTGCCCGGGCCGCTGTATCTTGAAAGCCATTTGCGGTGAGTCCGTCCGGCGCTGTGTTTTCGCGGCTTAGTTCGCGTTGATGCGAGCGGCACCACAAAGGTCAATTCTCTCGCCAATGCTCCCGCGCTTACTCACTCCAGCGTTTTGACAACGAGTTTCAGTGGTCATCGAGTGAGATGAGTTCATGTTGCTTGTGCGCGCGTGACGCCATGCTTGTTCACTTAGTTAGTACACCTATGCTTACAAGTTTATACGGCCGATATAACTGCTATCCTTACTTCTATAGCTCTCCACTAATTTGCTATTGAAATAGATGCTTCGCCTTTCGGGCGAAACTGTGACTTTCCTAAATTGCTAAATTACTTTTGTGGGGTTGTAATTTGTAAATGTAATTAATCACGTTTTTGAAATGAGCAATTATAGCTGTAATCGCGCGCGGTTACTTTTTTTCTGTAACGTGTGTAAGTCTGAGGCACGCACGCACACACATAAACACAAAAGCAAACACATCCACAAACACACAATAACACAAACACACAAGGGCGCACAAGCATGCACCTACGTGCACACACATACGCACGAATACACACAAGCAGCAGACGACAAAATAAGTTAACCTGGGTCGCTATAACATGAAGCTGTTCCAATGAGCTTCTATTCGATTGCCACCACTAGCTCTCCGCGATTGGTCAAACATGTTCGGGCCACACCCACTTCGATGTCTGTCACATGACGTCACGAAACCACGAAAACTCCTCATACAGCATCGGCACAGCGAACACGAGCTCTGTCACCGTGCTGCATTCGGCGCTGTTCTTCGTAAGCTGCCTGCTGTTCGGGAGTTCGTACGATGCGTGTCCTACCCATGTTGAAGCCGGAGAGAAACTGCCGCACGCGCGCTCGTCAGCGACGGAGAGAACGACGTCACTGACGGCTCAGCCAACGGCGCGTCTCTCTTTCTCTTTTACGTGTGACAAGGGCAGTTCAAGGGCGAGCTACAGGTCCCGGAGCCCACCACTCGGAGTCCACACGGCTATGTGCCCTTGCGCTTGGATCCTTTCTGCACATCACCAGGATCGGCTCACATTTCTGCGCACATCGGACGGACGGATTTTGGTTTCGCCCAGCCATATACAGCTTCGCTGTAGACCAATTCCGATTCTACGCGCTTGTGTAGCGTTCCGGTTTGTCGCCATTAGCCGTTCGGTATTTCCGAAAATATTTCAGGCTGCGCCCAATGGGCTTGTCCACCCCGTGATGTCGCAAGATGGCGAAAACTCACCAAGTCAAAGTGGCATGTACGCACTAAAAATGCATTATTCTGCCGTGCAAAACTGAATTTCTCTTTTATTTTCTTGCAATAGCCCGAGACGGCCCTGTTCCAAAAGGAACAGGAGATGGCTGCTCACTGATCATTCGGTCACGGGCTGCTCGTAGTTGAAGGAGAGAATGGATTTCCTCATAGGCGCTTGTAGTCCGTATCTACACTGTAGTGGCTTTCCGTGACGTCCGCGTATCGAGTAGCGTGGGAGGCGCTGCTACGAATAGACGGCATAAATGTCGCCAAGTTCTCCAAGTAATTTGCTGCTTCCGAGTTGCATGAACAGTACATTGACGAAAGAGCTGCCAGTTTGCCAGTTTCGAAACCGTTCGTTTTCTTGGCGGTTGCATGGGCGAGTTTTGTATGATAATTCGATAATGGTTGCTCCCTTATGTCTCAAGATCCTTGCGACAGCATTAGAAAGCCTCAAAGCCCCTTAAAAACTTTATTGACCTCTCATTCACTTCAAGGCCACGTGTATCGATCGCTTTTTCAGGCGAATTCCCGCGAGAGACCGGGTGAGTGTTTCCCCAGGTAGTATCGCGGGCGTTGAAATCTCTACAAATGACAACTGGCTGGCTCCTGTACTTTCTGAAGAAGAAAAAAAAAACAGAAAATAAAGGAAAAACACGGATGAAGGAGGATTTGGCGATGCGTGTAGATGGCTTTAAATAGGCATAAAATATTGTCACGGTGAGTTTAGTTCATTGAATTTTGCTGCCTACTAATTGTGGCATGCCCGTGACCGAGAAGAGTGCACGAGACAAGAAGGGATGTAACGTAGGACGCATTATTTAGCTTTTTTTGTGCTTAAATTCTTCGAAGACGTATAGGTTAGTCAGTTAGAATTTTGAAAATCAGGGCCAATGCCAGCTTCATTCAGCCACAAAACGGGAAAGCTCTGTTGACCAACTGCACTGACAAACAGAGTCAACATAAATACCTTAATCTCCCGAGTGCTGGCTACGATATTCTTTAGTGCACATAGCTATTCCCAGAGAAACAAAGCAGGCCGATTATTCATCCTTCGCTATGAGGTAGCTGACGCTAGTTACTGTACCAGATGGCGCGCATGTTTATACCGAGAGAGAGGGAGAGAAATAGAAGAGGAGAAAGGCAGGAAGGTTAACCAGACGCACGTCCGGTTTGCTACCCTGCACTGGGGGAAGGGTGCCAGCAGATAAGGGTGAAGAGAGAGAGGGGAGATCGAGAGCACAGGTTCGGGCCTATTTGAAGGTTCGCACCGAAGTCGACAAACTTGGCGATATTTACGACAGTTTCACTGTGCCTACCAACTTGGCAGCTGATTTCCTCATTCCATCGAAACAGGTTGCAAATCAATTGAAGGTTTCACGCATAATACAATCTATCGCGATAGAACTTACCGCCTTATGTCCTGCTTTGAGCTACGTCACAGGTGAGCCGGCACAGAAATGGGCCGTGTTTCGTGACTCTATAAGGCAGCTCTCGACAGCCTCCAGTACGCTTTACTTCACAGAACATAAGAGCAGATGGTAACCGGCACTAGGAAAACACCGTCATACTCTGAAATCAGGGCGCGACATAATCTTTCAGTGGCTTTCGATTCAATTGTGGCATCGTCAGCAAAGACTTCGCTGTCGAAGCTGCCCAGTCTGCCCATGAAAACCCGCAGACACCTCAATTCCTTTGGCGAGGACAGATGCTGCCTTCGACTGTTTGCTCGCACAAAGATACATGCTTTCTGGAGTTCTCCGAGTGTTTATATTTGAGGTCTGGTAATTGGACCCTTGGCTACGCACACGAGTGCTACCAAGCCACTCCCGCTTTGATGCAACATTGCTGCCCCGTTCATGTCTGCGAGGGGCGTTTACCGACGTTTATTGTTGGCATATTGGAGTCATCCCAAGGAAATGTTGCTGATTACGGGCTGCAGTGTCCACGGCTGATATTTTACTGGGAGTGCAATATTGTAGGCGCCATTTTTGTGAAGTCAAAAATAGTGCTTTTCCAAGCTCTGTAGTCGATATTGCTAGGTTCGTGTCATTTGCGTAGAGGCCAAACAAGTATTTCATTTTCTACTTAAGAGATATTGTTGCCTCAGGTAAGATGACGCCTGCTCGAAAGGAAGGCGCCCGATATTCTTCGTAGCCAACAATGTCATATGATTATGGGATCATTCAGTTTTAGAAAAATAGGTCAATGGGGTCTTTATTGGTGACTCTAACGGCCGCTGTACTTATTAATATGTATTCACTTACATTTACAGCTTACTCCTTAACGAATGCTTGCAAAAACAATGTGTGACGCTTAGGGGTCGACCCGCAATTGTGCTAAAGATGTAAAACGCTACTCAATATGAGTTCCACATGAAGAAGAAAGGGATTTTCTAAAGTATGGGTGAAACTATATTCAATATTTCTCTATTTGGCGTGTGGCTTTTAAATCAGGCGGTCGACCAAGATTCGTGACCGACCAATGTTTAAGGGAATAAATAGACCAGCGGATATGCTTATTATAGCGACATTGCATTGTCCTTGGCAATTCCAACATCTGTGATGCTTAAGGAGCTCCAGACAACACAATCAGGTAGTGACAGCGCTCAAACGATGCTGATCAACCGGCCAAAAAACAATGCTTACCCACTCAGAAAAATTGGTCTAGGCGGTAGGGATTGGAGTAAAGGATGAATGCGCGTCTTGCACAGCTCAGAAACCCGAAGGCACCCAAGATATATGCGTAAGAAAATCGTCGATGACTCAAGACAGGCCTGTGACAGGGGCTGCCTTCTGCACAGCAAGCTCTTTCAGAGATGACGTTTTAGACTGCTTGCTCAGCAAACCACCTCGTGACATTAATCCGGTACCACGGCAGTGAATGGCAAGAGCTTATGGAGAGCCGTTGTTTACTGCTACCGTGTCATTATGCTCTTTTTTTTTGCGAGCAAAAATCAACGCCCTCGGCACTTTCTCTTGATGATAAAAGAACTTGCCTAAAAGCCTCGCTCTGACGTTTTCCGAAGGCTGGGGATGACAGATCAGCGGCCCCGTGGCAGGAGAGAAAGAACTGATCGATAGACTGCAATTCATTGCAGCCAGTTGGCGAGCTGGTGGGCGTTGGTACAGACTTGTTTGGGATCCCGAAGGAACAAAGAAACGCGGCAGTGGAGAACTGGGTACGCTGTTTCACTATAAGGAAAGAATGGGCGAATAGCTAGACATTGAAAGGTGCAATGAACTGACCTTTTTTTCTTTATTTCCTTAGCTACTAATTTGCCTGGTATATTTTAGTACACACAATCACAGTTAAAGAAAGTGGTCATATGCACCCTCCCCCTCTTTAGTTCAAGAAAAGAAAGGCGAAGAGAAGCCGCTCTATCGGAGAACCCCATAAATCCCATGTCCAATAACACAGTAGAAGCATGTAGAATTTTCATACGCAGATACGTATAGTCATATGGGACTTGCCCCATATGACGAATGAGAACACAAGGGTCTTACAGCGAAGCTGTTAAGGCCTAGTTACCCCAGGATCGGGACGGCGTGTAGAAAAAAACTACCGTAAGCATTTGGGCTCCATGTGCGTAGTGGTTTCCCGCCAGCTGTGCCTTAGCACAGGTGTCAAAACGGATGACTAACATGACAGATAGGTCATGATATCAGTACCATCACATGCTCGTCAGTTATGTCACGATTACCGATAATAAAATCACGTGTAGCGCATACCCGCATTGCATAAGCGGGTATGAGCCAGAGAGAAAGAAGGAAGGAAGGAAGGAAGGAAGGAAGGAAGGAAGGAAGGAAGGAAGGAGGAAGGATGGTAAGAAAGAAATCACGTGTGGCTCATACCCGCGTTGGATATGTGGGTATGAGCCGCTGAGAGCAGGAGCGGGAGAGATCTCACCGGTCCCTGACGGTGCCATGCAGTGTGCCGCGGCTATGAACGCTGTGGCTCTTACGCTAGTCTATGACGATGGGGCGAATTTGGCGCCGCAAACGCACTACTTGGTCATCGCGCCTGGCAAAAACAAGACGCCAGTGTCCTCGCTCTTTGACAAACATACCGAAAACGCTCAATATGGTCAATAATGATAATATATAATAGCAATCTTCACTTCAGCAGACCCACCATAGTCACAGCTTCGCTGGCTTCCATCTTTACACTAGTGGAAGGGCTCTGAATTTTTTAAAGACGATAGTCTTTCTTGGGGAACTTAAACGCTGAAAATTTGGTCTGTCTGTCTGTCTGTTTGTCTGTCTGTCACCCGATTCAGCCACCCGGCCAAAATTGGACCACTTGCTTACCGCCCACACTACTTAAACTGGTACGGCTGTTCATGCTTGTGAACGTTATCGATCACAAAGTAAATATTACGCATATCTGAGGCGCAACATCACTAGGTAAGTATTAGGAGGTGTGTTCCTTTAATAGAAAATACATAGATACGTAACTCTAAAGACCCTAGTTTCTTAAGCTGCGCTGAAAACGCCATGCTATGCGCGTTTTATTTGCAGCCCGTCGCTGCAGCCTCACGTGCAAGCTCGCGCGAGCAAACGCCGCTGGCGCGCAGCGAAGCATAATAAGCCGCGTTTACATGAACGCGACAACTGGCGCATCGCATCGCATCACATTAATTTTCTAGTGCATCGCATCCATGTAAACGGGGATAATGCGCTAGGAAAGCGCGTCGCATTAATGCGTCAGGCAGGGGTGGATTGAGACGCGTAAGTCGACTTTCGCAATGCATGTAAACGCGGTTACAGCGCATTAGGAATTATAGGAAATACAATTTGCTGTGGATCTGCTGGGCTGCTTCGTGGCGTGACGCCGGAAGCGTCTGCAAGCGCTGCTTTGCGTTCAATGTGCGTGTGCCGCCACCAGCGCACCAGGGGTGATGCGCTACATGTAAACGCTAGCGCATCGCATTACACGTGATGCGCTAGGAAATGTGATGCGCTACTGTCGCATTCTGTCGCATTCATGTAAACGCTGCTATAGACCGCTGCATAGACGGAACGCACGGAGTAATACATTTTAATGGCCGTACTTCTTGCGCAGCTTTTACAGCGTTGCACCTGGCTGATGTATGAAACGGAGTATAGGATGGCTAATTTAGCAGCACAGAGTTTGGAGGCACATAACCGTAATCCGTAGCGTTCATTTAATTAGGAATACATATTGTACTGGTTTTTCCGTTAGTAAATGAAAAATCAATGCGTTAGAAATGGCGTCGAATGCGTTAGAAATGGTGTAGGAAACGCTACGCGTTAAAAGAAGCCGACTGAAGCCGCGGCTCTGCAGCCGGCTTTAAGTCAACGGTAATAAAAGGTCCCAACAGATGGCGCGAGAGCAGGGCGAACGCGGTAAATTTGAATTGAATTCAGCAAAATCTCCATTGCATCCATCATGGGAGGAGTGAGAGGGGAGGGGAAGAGCGTGAGGGGTGGGAGGGTGGACAAGAGAGGATGTTACTTATCAGGGGTGGCAGAAGACTATCTTCTTTCGATGTCATTTGCAGCGAAGCAAGCAGATATGCGGCCAACTTTTTATTGGACCGCCATATGTTCATATGACAATCATATGGGACATGGGGCATTCTCCATGTTATACATGGATAATACGGGTTATTATATTAGACCCGCAAATGTTCATATGGGTTTATTGGATATGACCCGTATGTCAGGAAGGAAGGAATAAGTAGAAAGTTCCGTAGGGTACTCTCGTGCCATGCGAGACAAAGCTACTCGAAATACCAATCTATTTCGTAGAACAATAGTAGGAAGTGGTATCTCGAAAGCCGTGATAGACTTGCAATTTCTGCTAATTGAGCACTGTGCAACTATTACGCAATTGTACCGTGTGAACCAAATAACTAGGCAAAAGTTATTTAGTCAAGTTTTGTTGTTTAGCTGATTTAGGTTTGACGTTTGAGGTTCTATTTGCTTCTATTACAGAAACGAGAGGAGGAGCAAAAGGCTACAGAGGCCTGACAAAGGGCTCCGGAATCCTATTGGCGTTCAGCACTGTAGTACAGGTGAAATACAGGTGGTGTATAGGTGTACATGATGTGAAATACATTGGTCACACCATATCAAATCAATGTTACATGTGCAGTGTGGAGGTAAACGTATTATCCAAATCGAATTGAACAGGTTAGTATCGTGAAATACAAAAGAATGCGCACATTATACAGTAATACAGATTGACTACGAATATGTAGATACGATTTCCCGAGCCAGAGAAATAATTAAGACGGTAAACATAAATGAATTGTATTATTAGATTCCAAACAATCTTAACAATGTGTTACAACATAAAATGCTGAAGTATAGATATATTCTATATTGCATTTCATGTTCTACAACGTGCATTTTCACAGATTTCTTAGATAAATTACTGTAATCAGGTAAACTTAAGTGATCTAATAATTGAGGAAGCGGGTAATTCAAATGTTTTCTGTCAAAAATTCTTCTAGACTTTGGAATTTCCCTAATTTCTTTGCGTAGGCAACAGTGAGATTCTGATTCAGATGATTTTGATGTATACAATTTGTTAGTTTTTACATGTTGTGATAACATATAATAGTATATCTGGTTAGCTTTGAGCATATTGTGCGTCAAATAGTTTTGTGAACTCTTGAAGCCTTCCCCTGTAGTTTTGAAAGTATCTAAGGACTTTCTTTTCTAAGGCTATCGATTGTCGATTATTACAGCGTAAGCTGTTATGGGCTCATTCCAAGAGCCGTTTCGGGTCGCGATGATGCCGCCGCCGGCGGTTCCCGCCGCGTAACCGCTATCGCCGGAAACGCGAAAGAAGTACCCTATTCCCGCCGGGATCGCGCTCGCTTCGTGGGAGCCGAATACTCTACCACTGAGCCACGCAAGCGCTTTCTATCGGGCCGCGGAAAATACTCTTTTAATGCAAGCACGCAGGGGGAGACGACTTGAGCCGCCGCCAGTATGGTGGCGCCATCTAGGTAAGATGCCTGCAAACGCAGCGTCCGCAGGCGCAGACGACGATATGCGATTCCGACGAGGCACGCCATCAACGCGCTCCCGAGCTGCCGAGCCTCCGTCAGTGTGGTTGCGCCATCTAGTTCAGGTGCGCGCAAACGCAGCGCACGAGGCGAACAGACTGCCGCGAAGACCCTGTTGTGCGTGGTGCACAAATTGGAGCTACTCTTGAGCCGCTCCACCAGCTTACGCTGTGACTGTGCTGCGTGTGCCGCGCAGGCCTGTGAATTTTTTGGGTGATTATGTCGTACCCCATACAAGCAAACAATATGCAAGTCGTTAATAAAACATGAGTAATATAATACCTTATTAAGCCAAGGTGGAATCAGATCATTGATTCTATGAAAACCTCTCGTGATGTTGGTAAGTTCGCCAGACAATTTTCCGAAGTTTGTCTTCCAGAAGATATCACCTTTAAACCAGATAACCAGAAACTTATGAACTTCTACTTGCTCTATTTGCCCATCTCGAAACCATGTTGTTAACTTAAAATTCATTGGTTTGTTAATTGTTGCAACTATTACATTCGCGTATTAATTTTTGTTGACATTTAATTGCGATTTCGTTCTTTGTAACCATGAAAACAGTAAATTCAATTAAATATTTATTGAAATCTGAAACATTTGCAATGACATGACTGCGAAAACCACATTTGTGTCATCAGCATACGTGATTAAACTTTGAAAATCTGGTAGGTAGGAAAGATTATTGATGTATAGGCTAAATAACAAAGGTCCAAATATAAAGTCTTATGGGACACCTTGTAATACCTTTAATTTCGCAGAATTGCAATTGTTAATTCTTACGTACTGATACCTGTCTTTTAAATAACGGCGAATTAAGTCATACGCAGTTCCTCTTCTCCCATAATCATAAATCGTGGTCAAGAAAATTTCATGGTTTGCAGAATCGAAAGCTTTCCTGAGACCCAAAAAGAGACCAAGGGTGTGTAATATTTGTTTAATGTTATTTAATATTATATGTTTGATAGAGAGTGGTATACTGGGTATATGTATTCGTGTTATACCTGGGTATATATACTCATCAAATTGGGGTGGATTTCCACACTGCGTTAGCCATGTTTCAGTAAACAGCAACATATCGAATTTAGACTTCAAAATTCCAAGCAATTCATGAACAATAGTTTATCGCGTTTGTTTTCAATATTTAGTATGTTTAGATGTATAATTGACATAAAGTTATTGCGATTTAAATTGTAAACATAATCATTAAATGAATCATAATATTGATAAGCACAAGAGCTACACCGGGGCTAGCCATGTGTGGGGGTTTTATTACACGCACTTGTGTTCAGGAAGAAACGAGGTATTCATGGATATTTCAATTTTTCGTGAGAGTGATTGTCAGCCTTCAACGTGAAGTGGCGGAACTGCGGTAACTGCCACACAGCGATGGCTTAAAATTCTTCTGATGAAGAGATTCGTGCCGGCGCTCGTGTCAACGGGATCTTAGCCGTGAAAACATAGGGAGAACGGACTCTGCCTCCGTCGCAGATCGCTTTCAAGATACAGCCGCGCGGGCGGGCGCGCTCGCGACGCAGAACGCGCCTCCCCCCCCCCCCCCCCCCCCAGCCCTGCCCCCGGAGGCGACTTTACAGTTGCTAGTAGGTACAGCGGGGGCGTGGTACTGCGGGCCACGTGACTTCCGCTTAACACGTGTTGTCATGGCGATCATGGAGCTTTTAGGTGCCTAGGGACCAGTGTTGCCAGGTTTGGCTATATATAGCCTAATTGGGCTACGCGAAAATTTTTTTGGCGTCGACTTGGACGAGTTGGCTATGTGGCTATATTTGGGCTACTAAAAATCTGCGACTTGGCTGTGTTTGGGCTATAAGTGGCGCCCTAATCCACGCTCCAGAGGTGGCTCTGATCGGGTAGAAGCAAATCTTGAAGGCTGTATTTTAGCTGGCTGAGCCGGCCGCGTGGCTGTGCGTGTGCGCGTGCGCGAAATGACTTCCAACACACCTTCAAAAATCACCTCCTACCTTTCCTTCCCTTTCTGCGCCGTAGTCTGAGCCGGTGGCTTTGATCTTTGATGCACTTAAACTTACACCCTGCTTGACCCTTAGGCACCCGATCCCTGGGCATCGGTATGCACCTGGGAGTAGTGGATTTTTCAAGTACACTGTACTAACATGGCGATGCTCAGGAAGGGACAGCAATAACATAAGGTCGGGGCCGTCGGGAGATCGTGGCGCCGACATGATAGAAGGGAAGCACGGGTGGATGACACGCTCCTGTATGTTCATGGTCATGTCTTCTGGGTGAAGTATCGCGCCGGGCCCCGCTTTCGACCTACTCCACGTTTCTGGCGCGAAGCTTTACTGCCATTTTCCTTTCCCTGCTAGATTAATATTTAGTTGTGCTTAAATTCGAGATTCCTTCAGATAGGTTGGACGTAAGATTGGATCCTCCTCAGAGAGGAGAATCCAAACATGGGGAAGTGGGCCAAGTGTGCGAGAACGTATAAAAAAGAATGGGAGCAAGACCCCGAACCAAAGGTGGGTTCTGGTGCCTTTACTTCTAGATAGTTTGCCCGTAGCGTCATGTATGCAGATACTCATTCTGCTAATATCGAAACATGTTTGCAACGATGACATCAGTGCATCACGTCACATGAACTTCACCCACCGTGTTAGCTTAGCTTGTGGGGTGTCGTGCTGCTGGCTCGAGGACGCGGGTTTGATTCCCGGCTACGGCGGCCGCATTTCTATCAAGGCGAAATGCAGGAACACCTGTGTACTTACGTGTACGTTAAAGAACCCGAGGTGACCAAAATTAACCCGGAGTCCCCCACTGCGTCATGCCTCCCAATCATATCGTGGTTTTGGCACGTAAAACCCCAGCAATTATTAGAGTTTTAGAATAGGGGCCTCAAACGTATTGGGGCCCCAAAGAAATAGCATCGAAGCCACTGCGCATGCGCAAGACGGAAACTGTGTTTGGGTTTTGCGCCGGGCACGCTAATTCATCGATTTAGCGGGAGCCACAAAAGCTGCCCCAAAAGCTTTCGTCAACAAACATGGCGGCGCTCATAGAAGCGACGGCTCTAACCTAGCACAAAACTGGGCTCGATTGGTGGTGATGTGTGAGGTTCGTAAGCCAGAAGAAGTGATTGCGGTTATCGCTTTCTCTCAACCAACGTGTGTAATGAAGATTGATTTATTATACGCCCCGCTGACTCCGAATTCAATTGTCGATTTCATGGCTCGTAGGCCTATCACGGATTGACTTGGCTGGGTGAAGGTGCGTAAAGTTGGTTACTCAAAACTAAGCACAATAAGTTGCATGCTGCTAACAGAATAAGTTCTAAATTGTAATTAAAAGCGAAAACACGAAAGTCTAAATTACTTGCCTTATCATAAAATTGTATATTTTATTTTAATATTTATAACAGCTTTTCTTTGACGCCATAGTGACGCGGCAAACGCAACACGCTATCCGCAAACGAAAAACGCCTATTCCAAAACTCTTCATTCCTGCATGCCTCAACGCTAACACTCGCAAAGCTCTTTGGGGCCCCAAACTTTAGACGCCCCTATTCTAAAACTTTATTAGCCCATCAACACGGTTTGCTTTTTGACAGTAGCGTTTTCACAGCATAACCACTGCTATCAATTTGTTGTTTACCTTTGCTCTTTGTGCGCCGTCGCGGCTTTTACCATTTCGAGCCAGTTAGTTCGGGACGTGCTCGTTGCCGAAAACGACTGCGCGCTTCGTACACTGGTGTGCCGGTTTGCGCAGTAATCTTTTAAAGCTCCGCTTACACCGATTCAGACAGTGAGTGGCATCTGTTGCCTGTCCCTTTTCTTAACGCATGTTCTAGGCGTGATAGAGACCTAAGATGGCGGCCAGGTTGGTGCAAATTGACACTATATAGGTGTGTGTCCCAGCTAGTTCGGGCCAAGCTAATTGAAAATCAAAAATAAAAAATGAGAAAAAAAAGTTAGGACGATGAGGCAAATAACGCGAGATATCATAGCGCGAAACACTTGTTTTAGCTCATCAAAAAAGAAGCCGTGAGCACGTCGCCGTCGCAGATCGCTGGACACCTGAACTTCTACGCCGTATTTAGCAGAGGTAACGTGAGAGATCGATGAAGCTGAACATTATTTTGTTCACAACTAAAAAGCAGAGTTCGTAGGTAATATTACTGTAAATAACTAAAGATAATAAGTTAGTACTATCTGTCATAAAATAAAAGCACTGATGTCGCCCTCTGCAGTGATTCGCTGGAACTTAAGAGCTTCCGGGGCCAACCAAAAAAGTGTTCTGTGCAAGCATGATGTCGCTGTTGGTGATGTAAGGGGCCGACCGTCACGGCAACGCGGACATTTTGTTACGACGGGTTGTACAAAAAAGGATTGCCGTAGTCGAATGTGAAAACGAATACACAAATAAAATTGCAAATAAAAATGGCTATATTTGGCTACGAAATATTTTGCACTTTTTTTCTGTTTGGCTACATTTGGGCTACAACTTCTCTAGCTTTTGGCTACGCCGTCCTCGTCGGACCTGGCAACACTGCTAGGGACATAATCACTTAGGGACTTTTGAGGCACTGGTCTCTGCTGAGTGTGGCTCGCTTATCTCCGGGACCGGGCGCAACGACCTTGCCGAGCGCAGCTCCTACGTGCGGCGTATGGAGCGAATCTCTTAGGGCGCGTTGAATGTCTGGCGGTGTCTGGGCCACGCCGGCCGCTCTTTATTATTGTAGCGTTTGTTCTAGTGGCGGAAATCGTTGCAGTAGGGGTGGTGTGGCATGACGGCTTTTGAGCTCGGTGAACTGTGGTGGTGTAAACAAGCGGATACTGCTCGCGTTTGAGCCCCGGTGCGGTGGCGGAAGCCGCGGTTCCGGGCGCCAACGTGAAGCGGCGGTCATTGGGATGTTGCAGAGCGCAGCGTAGCAACACCCCAAATAAAAAAAATACTGCTCCAGTCAGGTAGACTGCTCCCTTCCTGATAGTGAGATTATATTTGGATCATCAAAACAGTGATGCGTTTATTTAGGAATACCATTGTTTCTCTCTCGCAGGCGCGAGGACAAGCGGGTGCTCGCGCCTGCGACTGGAGGACAGCGCGCTTCCTTCCTGCTTTCCACCCTTGCGTGCGCGAGCCGCGATTGCCGGCTCACCGTCGCATTCTTTCACTCGCACATAAAGCGCAAACCGCGCGGCGACCATTTTATCACCCGTTGACTGTACACGGAACCTTACGGCGATGACGACGGTGACGGCCGAAATGAGCCTGGAGTGTTCATATAACTGCTATCGCAATAAAATTTCATTGAGAAAGTAAGGAAATGTACATGTGCGTAGGATGACAATGGAACAGGCATGAATATATCGACGAATACATAAGGGCTGATTGGAGTCTGAATTAAAAGCGGGGTCTACTTTTTACTCTCACATGTTGGTTTATAACTTTCTTGGTGCCTATTTTATATTCAAGAATAAAGAAATTTCGGGGTACCGCGTTTAGAAACGGCCGCACAGTTCTAATAAGTAAAAAAATCTAAATGATCCGTATTGAAAAAAAAAAAGCACCAGCCATTCTCCTGTTGAGAAATGGGGTAAGCGAAGTTTGTCGTGTGTGTATGTGACCTTCATGGTGATTTTCTTTTTTCTCCCTCTCTTTCTTTCTCTCGTTCTCTTTCTGTTTCGTTCGCTCTCTTTTCTCGCTCTTGTTCTCTCTCTTGCTTTCTCTCACTCTTTTCTCTCTCTCCCTCTGTCATTCGCTCTCTTTCTTTTTTCCTTTCTCTCACTCTTTCTCTCTTTTTTGCTTTCTCTCTCTCTTCTCTCTTTTTGTCCCTGGTATGTGCCATCGAGCTTGGACCCTTTCTCCATAACCACCAGGATCGGCCCACTTTCATCGTGACACCACCACCACCGCCGACACTTGTGAGCCGATAAAGCATCGCTTAAAAATACGGCAACACTCATCTCTCTATAACTCTCGATAGTAATGTAATTAGTATTCGAGGATTCTAGCCACACATCGTATTTCTGAATTCACGTTTATTAACATCTATATAGTGGTCATTTTGAGATTTCCGTTGCTTCTGTGTCATCCCACTTTGCTATGTATTTGCTTGCGAAGGTGGCTTATGGGAATGGCAACATGATTACGATGGCATATCGCCACCGCGGCTGAGGTGATCATCAGCAACTCCCAGACGGCAGTTCGCAACTACGCCAGCGGCCGCATCTCCCCTGAGGCGTTACGAATACTACTCGTGGGCAAAACCGAAAATAAGGAAGTTTACATCGTAGGGGCGCTCGCCCACACCACCTCGCTCGCCGTCAACGAGGCGGCACACGGGGCGGCTCGCGGGCTTATAGGGCCTATACTCGCTCAATCCGCCCGTCCGCACGGCACGCCTCCGCCTTCTTGCGGACCGGGGCGGAAGGCCAAAAGGCGGATCGTGTCGAAAAAGTCGGTGTACGCTGCATCCGCACGAGCTTATTGCACGCGCACTCCGATTGGACGACGCGGTCTGTTGACAGCTGGCAACCATTCGGTGGAGCAAAGTGTTCAAGGTTGGCAACTACCTTTGACAGCAGACGACACTGGCATATTTTTGCAGATGCGACTTCAAGTTTCCGCGTACGGTGAAAATGCGACTCTAGGCTGTCACATTCTGTTCTGCAGCCGCATGTGTTGCATTGGCGCCGTCATCCTTGTTCGAAACACCGCACAATCATCCTATCTGCGCCACCTTTTAAAAATGTATTGCAATCGCCTCATGTCGCAACATGGGACGTATTCTAAGACGATCACTGTCAGTGTGTGTGCGCGATGCTTTGGCTGGTTGAGCAAAACCTCTCGAATCATTCAACGTGCCGCGTTCTACGTACGTTACGCGGAAGCGATAGTATCGCCGAGCGATTCGACTGAAATCCCCGTGTTCGGTACGATGGCGCCGTTTCTGTAGTGCTAGTGACAGTTTGCAAGAACACGGAACACACGCACAACTGTCGCGTAATACAGCTGCGTATATAGGCCGACAAGACAGCCCTCCTTACTATTCAGCACGCGTGTGAAGCTCTGAGTATATCTTTCTGATATGTTTGCATTTGCTTGTTCATGCCTTTTTTTTTACTCTGCCGATTTTAAGAGTGTGCTTAAAGCACTTGGATGCATGAAATGCGTTTTCCTTTTTTTTTGCATATATAAAATCACCAAAGACGAAGTGCGGCATTAAACGTGCCTCTTAGAAATTGAATACTTGCTGCTTGTAAGCTTTCCCAACAAAATAAAACCTTAGAAGATGTGCTCAATCATGAATGAAGTTCTCACTGTGTGTAAAAAGGTTGTGCATAAGTGCTTAACTTGACGCAGTAAGTAATTGAAGGTTAAGCAGCAAGTGTACAATTAATTATGACTGGCATGTCAGCAATATGTACGTATACTGGTCACCTTATGCAGACACATACTCATGAGATATTTTCAAGCAGAATATTCATTTGAAAGCAAATAATAATTTATATTGCTGATTTTTATTATAATGTTGAGATTTCAACTTATTCCGAGTGAAATCAAATAATTACATTTTTTCATTATCAGCCTGGGTGGCCAATCTGTCGCCCCTTTACTACTTAGAGAGAGAGAAAGCTCGTTATTGAAAATGCAGAGTGTTCAGCAAGCATATTTTCGCCTACATGCTACTCTGAAGCGAATGGGACGAAGGAGAAGTAAGGCCCTAGAAAAGGGTAAGCAGAAGAAAAATGAAAAAAAAAAGAATGCAGCTCGTGTCATGTTATTAGCAGTAGAGTAAGTGTTCGAGGTGATGAAGGTAGACGGCAAATGCAAAAGAAAGTAAGATCACAGTGTTGATGAGACGATGTGCGTGAGTCTTAGTTTAGACAGCAAACTTCAATACATTAAAGCAATAAGTCCAGGGCTTTGTGCTGTTTTGATGGGCGAGGCCAGGAACCCAACATCCATGTCAATGTCAAGTGGCCTTGGTCGAGCTTTTCCATGTTCATTTTATATCGATGTCGCTCGTCTCTATAAGCTGGGCACTCAAGCAAGATGTGCTCTAGAGATTGCACGGTGCCACAGTTGTCACAATATGGATTTGTGATATGGCCATTGCGAAAAAGAAGATTGTTCATGTACGCAACATTCAGTCGAAGCCGGTGAAACATGGTTTCCAGATGCCGTGGTAGACATTATGGTAGCCTTGATTGGAGTTCTGTGTTGATGTTGAACAAAAACTTGCAATTGCCTGAAGTTGAACCCCAACTTCTATGCCGTTCATTGAGTAGATATCGCTTCGCCATAGATGAAGCCTCACTTTTAGCGAAAAACACTTTTATAAAGTTTATGCGATCATGTTCTTTGCGGGCTAGCTCATCCGCCTTTTAATTACCTATTATACTGGAATTATACCTAATTCAGCATTTACACAATGTAAAACACATTACCAACGTGCACAAAAATTAAGCAGTGCAGTAATAGGCACGCTCCCTCTCTCAGCCATGGCAGCAAACAAAGATGACAGACTTGAGACCATTTGATACTGTCAGCATCATACATGCGTGTTCTATTTCAATCACTTTATATATGAAAAATAAATTCACACAGGATGCACATGATAAGTGAATCATTATAAGCTCTACTCAGGGTATTTTACTGAGTTGGGCAGGGGCTACACGTTGTATAAGTATTTATGTAGCAACAACCTAGCTAGCTGATGCACAACCAGATTTTAGGAAAATGAAAAAAAATACATACCATAACAAACAGCTGGCCAGTACCTGTATTTTGTTTGACAACAAACCAAGATTATTAAGTGACTAAGCTCCACAGTTAGCTCAGTGATCGCTCGTGGTGTGAAAAAGTTGATGTAGTAAGTGGTTTTGTTTTTTTCTTTCTTAATTAGTGGCTGCTTTACCATGCACATGACAATGAAATGAAGGCTCATATGGCGGAAGACAGGCCCGCACAAAAAGTGAGAAAACATTTATTGCCATTTTTTATTTTCATAACACACCAACGAATAGTTCCTTTGGTTCATCTTTGTGAATAATGCGCGAGGTGTTCTGCATAAAACTGCAAGATAGGTGCGCTCCATTATCTATCTATTCACTATTCAAGTAGCTAAATGAATGGTACCCCATGAGCACCGTGAAAGAGATCATTGAAATTTGCAGTCAGGAGGCCACAGTGCCTCTGTACCAAACATAATATTGTTCCAGAAGAAAACAATACCGGTGAATTGGGTATGTATTCACATGTACTATTCAAATCAGCACATCGCAAGTAATCTTTCATTCCTTGCTGCATTGATCACCATTGTACAGCGCTGTGTGTGTGCGGTAAAATAACTTGACAAATCAAAGCTGTGGTTTTTAAGTACACTGAAAGCAACTTTGCATGTGGCTTGGGTAATATAATGCTCCTACATATGGGTCAGCTTAGTATCAGTCGATTTCTTTACTAGTTATTCACTGTTACGCCTGAACTACACGGTGCCACCGGGCACTGCTGTATTCCTGCAGGCACGCCAGAACAGCTTGTCTATGCGCAAACAACCCTCTTCATCGCGCTTACATTAAGGTGGTGCAGATTTGCTGGCAGAATGTGCTTATCAGCATAACTGCCTAGCATTCAAAAAAGCGTTTTAAATGTAAGGGTGGATGCCCAGCTTTGCTGGTGTGACATTTTACATTTATAGTGCAAAACCACATCATTGAACAGGAAGGACACCACACAAATACTCGTGTTGTGACCTCTCAGTCATAATAAAAGTAATTTCCTGAGGTTTTCTCTGTGGTTTTAGCTATAAACATGTGAAGCAATCTGTAAATTCAAAACTGGATTAAGTAAACTGAGACACCATGAAATATGCCCCATAGCACTGCACGAACAGCAATATAACACTCAGGTGTACACAATTTTTTGTCACGTCAGCTCTTTGTGGTGCATATATATATATATGCACTATTTGTAGCTGAAAACAGCAGGCATTTCACATTTACAGCTCAGAATGATCAGTGCAAGATATTTTTAATGTGTCAGACATACGCATGGCCACTTGTCCAATGCTGTGCACATTGATAGCTGTGTTTGGTGCACCTTGAGTAGCACGTATATAATGTACTACTACATACAGCACCCGTTTTGCACCTCTACTTCCATGTTATACCCTCTAACACCGAAGACATCAGTAAAGACTGGAATTTTTCTTGACGTCAATATTCAAAAGGCAAGCAGGTTTTCGGCACCACACGTCTCCATTTTCCTCACATGGCACTTATTGCATGTTCTGAATGTGCATTCATTGCCGGTGAAATATCTTCTAATGGGAAAATACTTTGACGTATTTTTACCTGTATAAATTCTCTCTGGTCTCCATGTACAGATACCTCCTTCTGTAGGGTTAAGTGTGCGGTGCCTTCATTAGTGCAGTAAGTTTTATGAAAGCTGTGAATTCATAACACAGAAAATCTATTAAACATAAATAAGAAACCAGCAGGCAAGAGCATCATGACAAGCCAGCTGAGATGGTGGCACTATTGTACAGCTTAGTTCCCCCTTGTGCTGTCATATGGTTGCGATCTGATAAGCTCACGAAGGTTTGAGTCATTCCCATTTCAAGTGATGAGTGACAGTTGCATAAGTACAACATCTTCCTCCTGCATATTTTAATGACTTTTATGTAGCAGCTTCAGCTCACTTATAGCTCATAAAGGTTTGGGTCATTCCCATATTAAGCGATGAGTGACAGTTGCATAAGTACATCTTCCTCTGCCTATATCAATGACTTAACTATATGTAGCAGCTTCAGCTGTGTGATTATTGGTGTAGCTGAAGTTATGTATCATACATAGTTTCGGCACACAGTATGATTTGCCAAAAGCATGCAGTAATATGTCTTGGAGATATTGTTTCAGTGGTGGCTTTCCATTAAATTCACTGTTGAAGAGGCAGATTTTACTTCATCGAAAGGCCCATGTGAAAATGAGCCTAGAACTCATGACACCAAATGCAGTCACCATTTATGATTGAAGAACAACATGTGACAGAATGATGATCTGGGGAATTCTCTCACTAGTGTACAAAGTAGTGTAGCGGTGTTCAGTATTTCAGTGCTGGTATTTAAACACAGAAATTTATACGAGTTGTTTAGACAGCATAATCAACAAGACCTCTCTAACAAGTGATGGCAAAGGATAAATAAAAAGCTGCTGCCTCAGTTACTGTCATTGGCCTAAAATATGCATTCTCACATGCAGCAGATACAGTTCATAAACTGGTTAACACACAGGTAAGAAATGTAACTGCATCAAGTGATAAAATTTAAATAAGACCAACTGATTGCCATATAGAGCATCTTTCATGGGGTCAAGTTGTAGTGACATGTCTTGATATTAGAAGTTGTGCTGTTTATTCACACATATGCATGTAAGCGCAATGCATGCATACAGTTTGTGTTTACGTGTTACTTTGTGCATAAAATGAACAGCACAACTTACACAGTCAATACGTAAATACAATTAAGTTTGTTTACTAGGCTAATTACTGTTAGTTTTGCAATGATTTCGTTTCTCACATGCAGCAACTCAACTGCGTGCATACGTTAAGCTGATGTTGCTAATATAAGCTGGGCTTGGGTACTATTTCCAGAATATGATAAAATAAAGAAGTGTCCATGTGTATCAGACTAAAATTGATGGTTTGACAATATCTTATCTGGCTCGGTAGTAAATTTCTGTCAAAGAAAAATGCAGCACACTGACCAAAACATTGCGGCTATTACATAGGGAGCAAATACTCTGCCGGCAGAGTCACTTGGAAAATTTTGTCACCAGTTCGTCCTCATTGGCTGTCTTCAATCAAATAACTAATGCCGACATAATTGTGAAAATTTCTGTTCAGAATATTCTCATGACAGCCAATGGGCACCCTTTTTATTGTGATAGCAGCTTAATTCTCAGGCGCAATGCACTGTGGCCATGAAAATGCTTAAGAATGATGAGGTGAGGCTCCTCTTTCCATAGTCTGGCAGCGCAGCTGAAAACTGTTCAGTTAATGATTGGAACCATGGCCTGTGCAAAATAAATATCACCGATATGACCACTAAAAGCGTCCAACATCCTACATCCATGAAAGATAGCAGTACGCTTACAGCTAGATGAACGTGCACCGGAAAAACACCTAATGGGCATACTTTGCAGGCTCAAGTCAGTTTAACGCACATTATTTGGCAATGACTGTGGGCAGAATGAAGGAGAGGATAAAAAGTATAGCAATTCTTAGCCAGATAACGCTGGTATTTGTGATAAATATTGTTCGCATTAAACTAAAGGCTCGTGCCAAAACAGGTGAAACGAACCAGAGAATGAAATAGGGTGGATGCACGCAGTAACGGCAAACTTTCGTTTAGCTTATTCTGCCTGCATTACTAACGTGACCATAGCTAGCCAGTGAGGAAGAACTCTGGGCCAAATTTCTTTCATGCGATTCTGCTGGCTGCTAGCAGAATATATCACCACCTGTGTTCAGTCTTGTAATTTTTTGCATGCACATTGTTTTTTGTCAGGAAAAGTAAATCTGTACTTAATGAAAAGGAAGTATCCAGTTTTCATCCATACCATATTCATCTACAATACCACTGGTTTCTTCAAAAGCAGACCCTGTGCTTAGTCACCGACAAAAACCAAGCAGTTAACATTGTTGGGTATGCAAGCCGCTTGCATCACATAAAGCTGTTTACTTCGTGCAATCTAGAAATTCCTGTTCTTCACAACACTGCCGAGATGATAAAAATCAAGGCTGCTATAAATTTGCATTCATAGCATTATTGCTCAGGCGCGTCCACATTTCAGGACAGCGCAGTGTGTCTTGACGTATGTAACTATTATGATGTTCCCTAAATTACCCTCACCGATAGAAGCATCTTCAAAAGGGCAGTAACAACTTTTGAAACAAACGACACATGTACGAAGCAGAAAGGGCGGTGTGATAGGGCTTCTCTATTAGGGGTACTACACAAGAAAACGCGATCGGCAACAGTTATGCACAGTCCACTTCTGAGTATACGCACATCGCATAAAACGCCCACTTTTACGCCTAGTACCGCTGTGACACACACACACACACACACACACACACACACACACACACACACACACACACACACACACACACACACACACACACACACACACACACACACACACACACACACCACACACACACACACCACCACACACACACACACACACACACACACACACACACACATATATATATATATATATATATATATATATATACCGATTTGTATATTGCGAACACTTCGTAACAGCAACAGCACAGCTCGAACGTCGCGGCTCACCACTGGCGCATTACAGGCGGCAGCAATACCGAGCGATACCGAGGTCAGCGATACCGAGGCAACAACTCTTATCGCTACTGATCTTGTCATCACTTCTAAAGGTTGGAAAGGACTGGCATTCACCACTTCGCGGCAATGAACCGCATACACAGAACAAATACAAGTCGCGTACGCTGTGTGCGCCGATCAGACACCTTTCACTTCGTCACGCGCTGAACATGTGTCGTATACTAAGAATACACGGGTATGTGATGGCCTTCTCGTTTGTAATGCACACGCGAAGCACGGCACAAGAAATCACGAAGTCGACGGCTTGAAATATTTCTTCCGACTGCTCGCGCAAACACAACACACTTCCTCCGCTCCGTCTGTTTCTGTCGGCGATCGCCCGCACTGATGAAGCCTGGGAGGGTACACCGGCTTGCTGCCTTCGATGACTATCTTCGTGGGTCCTGGATAACTCTAGGAAGATCAAGCGCCATGTTTGCCGTGATGACGTCCTACGCCGTCCGCCTCGTACCAGCCAATGAGAGACGAGCAGGCATGCGGATGGCAAAGTTGCGTCCGCCCGTCCAAACGATCGGACAGCCTTCCGCCCCGGTCCGCATGCTTGCGGAGCGGACGGGCGGATTGAGCGAGTATGGGCCCTTACGGACCGAGCTGCCAACGACACTGCCGTCGCCTCGTGCGCGACGTCTGGTGAGGGGTGGGAGTGGGAGGATCGCCTGACGAGTTACAGAGATATCACACAACACTACAGACTGGCGAGGCGCAAATTTCCGGCACCACACCAGAAACTGAACAACAGACAGGCGGTCTCATGGCGACAGCTGCAGACAAGAACGTTTCTAAACCCGGTGATCTTGAATCTCTGTTACCCAGAGCTTTATTCGTCAAACCAATGTAAGTTTTGTGAGGCCAAGGGCAACCCTGGAACACATCTTATGAGAGTGCGAACAAGGGGGGGGGGGGGGGGGGGGGGGCGGTTCCAGACGGGGACGCAGCCTCGAACCGAACGCCTGCTGGGAGACTACGCTGCTCAGCTCCGCTCTCGAAGACCAACCCTTTGCCGTCCAGCGGGCCGAGGAAGCCGCCAGAGCTCAAGGGCTCGTGGCCGACGCCTAGGCAGGGATATTCTCCCAAATCCCCGAATAACCCGCCGCACTTTCAATAAAGTTATTGTTCTTTTTTTTGCAAAGCCTTCAGGATATCAAAGTAAATTTGCAACTGTCGTCAATGGCCTTAAAAGCCAATATTTCACCTTTACGTGAAGCGTGGTTACTCACTTTGTTTAAACGGGCAATGAAAGGGGCTAGTTGGTAGCTGTTGATAAACCATTCGTTTGTCCGCGTTTCCTGTACCAGTGCTTTCGTCGTTTCGGTTTTATACACAGCTCAAGAAGAAAGTACGAACGCTTTCTTCGAAGTGGCACGTGCAGAAACTGGGCATTTAAATACGGCGTTAAAATTTCGGAAAAGGTTGGCCACTTATGCACAAACGCCATCCATTTGTGGGTTTCACGGAACACTTCTCGAGACGGCTCACGGAACACCCTATAGTTTTCAAACTAACCAACACATGACGGGTGTGTGCCGGAAAACGGTGCTCGATCCTTCGCGCACAATGTGCCGCGCCGAAGGCGAGCTTTTTCCCGCGCACGGAGTCGGCGGCGGCGGAGGCGGGGCGCTTGGCGCGCGAGGGGCGCGCGCCCGCGCCGGGACTCCCCCTAGCGGTGCGCAAGTGGGGGTTCGGCGGGACGCCAAGAAGTGCGCGAAGTGTGGTCCGCCGCGCCGTTCGGCCTGGTCGGCGGTCGTCGGCTCCCGTGGGCGCAGCAGCAGTGCCGGAGTAGGGGGGAGGGGGGCCGTGCCGCCGCGGGCGGAATGCCGGCCGCGCCATGCAGGCGCTCACGGACATGGAGCTCGCGCGACTCGAGCAAGGCGGGCCCAGGCACGGCGGCAGCCTGCTGTCGCTGCACACCAGCCTGCCGTCGAGGACGTCGCTGCTCGGCAAGCCGCTGAAGGTGGGCACCCACCCCAGGGACGCAAAGTACCGCAAGAAGCAGACCTTCATGTACAATTTCCTCGAGAGGCCACGTGGATACAGGGCAGCCGCGTACCACATCTTCCTGTGAGTCCACGACGGCTACTCTTCGGCGATCCTTCTGCAACACCGTGTTCTCTCGGTCGGTCACTTTCGAGGATGCGTTCACTTTTCGGCGTGACGCGGTGTTTACCAGCTCGACGCCTCGTTGGAGCGAAGGATTGACTTGACCGTTGGGTCATTCAATAAACGATCACCCCCGAAGTGGTCTCCTCGAAAGTGATCGGTCGAGGATATGGCCCCTGCTTGGACGTGTGTACAGCGCGCGTCACGATTACGTGGTGCTCCTAATTTTATTCTATTCCAGTGGAGAGCAACTTGATTGTCGAGCACGCGACGAACCGATACGACGCTACGGTAACGGCAGGACAAGTTCGTGCACTTTCGTATCTGACCTGCAAGAAGCACAATAGAATACCGATTTGGCGGGTTTATTCATAATTGCGAACCACTTTGGACAGCGCCATCCAAAGTAATCCCAACGTTCGCATGCAAACTACTCATAAAGAAGCTCATTTGCATGCCTAACCCGTTGGTATGAGAGAAACGGGACGCTACTTTGACGCTACTCCACTGCCAAATTTTCCTCGCACTTGTTGCTGCGTGCAAAGGTCTCAAAGTGTCGCCCCGAAAAAAAAATCGACTTGCAGGCGTTTCTAACTACTGTGCCGAAGACAGAACCACTTTAACTTCGTTGCATGTACCTTTGTACATAAATTGAAAAATGGCTGCTTTCAGTCACATTTGGCTGTGCTGTACGCCCACACGCACAATAACTTCAATGAGAGCGAAGGAAACCTTATTACGTTCAGCTTGCAGAGGGCGTTCGCGCAGGAGCGCCGTCGGCAGCGGCGGACGATCGACATAATCTTGCTACGCGTGCAGTATCCGGAACATTATAGATTTACCTGGCAGTGTGCGCGACATTGCCGAAAGAGTAGGTCAAACGGCTTCGAAAATACGAACTCGCATTTTCTTCTTCGGCATCATCGACCGTTTCGAACCACAGCTTTCGAAGAACCGTATATATACGTATATATAATATTCCCGAAGCGGTGTGAAGGGGGTCAACCACACTCGTCGAAGAAGCTTTACCAAATAAGTTCGCTCAATCGCGACAGCGGCTTTCACTTTTGTGGTTGCTGTGCTGCAAAGGGTTCCTACAAAGTATGGACTTGGACGCACGTTAATATCTCATCCCCTCGGAAGAATAAGCCGCAAAGGAAGATTTTCGTCTGGTACGGTTAGGCCTAAAACGGTCGCCTTCAAGCCGCTTCGGGTACGGAGAGCTTTTGATTTCCCGAGTGGCTCGCTTGGCGGTGAATTATTGCTTCGAACAGCTGAACGTAGAGAAGGCAGAGTCGCTATTCAATCATTTTGCGCCACGGTGATAATCAGACACAGCGCTGGTGTTCTAATCGGCCGCGTGTGTGAATGGCTCATAGAGGGTTATACAACGCACCACGCGTTGTGGACGCGCTGAATTTGCGGCGCGCGCTATAGGAGGCGTACGCGCTTCAAGGCCCGCAAACGAAGCCGGACACACGTCGCGCGAAAGGTGAGCCGTCGTGGAGCATTTCTGAGAGATGATGAACGTCGCTTGTCACCGGATTCTCCGCGAACGCCGTCGTTTCAGCCGTATTTCACTCGCGAAGACGGGAAAGGATCTTTGGACCAATGCGACGAAGCGTCTTTCGTATGCTTGAAAGTAACAAGTGCCAATACTTTTACATTTGTTTTTGCTGCGTTGCGTGTGGATTTGGTGACTGCAATATATATGACCCGTGGAAACGAAAAATAATAAAAAAGTGGTTTTAATAAGTGCGATCTGCGACGTGATTTGGAAACATTTGGGAAGTTTCCTATGACAATAGTAAAAACCGGTTGTAGCACTTGTCTGTGAAAATGGTAACAGATGCTTCGGAGGCATGAAGAATAAAGGCTACAAAATGATTCATTCGTCAAGTGACTGTGTACAATACGACTGCCCTGAATACTATACTCGATACAATGTGCCATGCATGTATGACGGTTACGCATTGAAAAAAAGAAAAAAGAAAGCGTTCTTGTTGCGCAGGATGAGAAATAAATATTTGCCAAATTATTTACGCTGTAACCTAATTTGGGGTACGTTCATGTTCATCGTCATTTTCCCCTCACGACACGATGCGGTCCCGTACCCACAGCTCTTATTGTTTGGTAGATAGTCATAAAACTGAGTCATCCTGAGGATTAACTACATCACGGACATCTTTAGATGATGCGCCGGTAAACTTCACATATAAATAACTTCGACGAAGGTGTTTCCGAGAGTTCGTTAGGGGTAGATAGCGGTTTTTCTAAAATTATGTTCAATAAAAAAAATTGCGATGAAAATTTGACGCGGCAGACGGCTGTATTACCGGCAAACTCGAACTTCGCTGTGACAGCTGCGTGATAATGAGAGCAACGGCTTCACGAGTCATCATTATTAACCTATTTTATGAGGATGCGGGGGGGGGGGGGGGGTTGCTGTTCCCGAATAATTACGAGTAGATATGACGACATAGAAAGGAAGCACAGAGAGATTCACTCGCAGGAGTCGCGTGCTGAACACTTTATTCGAGCCCGCGATGTGAAATCCTGTCATTGTTCTTCAATGCAGCAGCATAGAATCGCATGCAGTGACAAAACATCAATTTGTGTAGTTGCAAGCAGTTTGATCGTGCTTCACGCAGAGTGCATTTGGAGAGCGGTAGGGAGCTTCGAGTATCGCGGAACTTTTAATTCCTTTTCTGCGCGCATGACGTGCATTGTAAGACTCGTCACGATCGGCGTTGAAGTGGGCTGAGCTGCGAGTTTTCCTCACAATACTATAGCCTTGTGCTGTAGCTGAGGTGAGCTTGTCAATAAGGTTTGGTTCAGACTTATCGCAACTCAACTGCACATCGCGTATATACTGCAAGGCTGAAGTAACAACTACAGGAACAAGACATAGTCACGTGACTTGCTTTTCTGTGCTCCAGTCTACAGAGAACAGGACGTAGATATAAAGGTGGCATGCATAGCTAACGCAAGGCAGCCACCAATCAGAAGATACAGGACGTTCCCGCGTTTCCTTTTTTTTAAATTCAACAAAATATCCTTTCTACCACAAGGGATCAAATAAATGTTCGGAGCTGAATGCAAGAACACCAACGCAAGAGCCTTCAACTAGTAAAAGCACTATGTCAAACATTGCTCGCGATAATTGACCAATTCGTTCACCGATTGTTGCAACTTTGAACTCACAAAGCACGAAATGGTTGACACTCGTTCGCAGAGTCAGAAGCAGCGTTGAATTCACAACTCATACTGCACTGAAATTTTTGCTACATTTTTATGACAACAGAATCACGAAGAGTCGCTGTATTGCGTAATGCTCTCTCTTACGTCGGCGGTATAATGACGAGCGTAGAAGGGTCCCTATTGAAAAATCTCGTATGTACGTGTTATACGTGGCTCGTATATACGAGATTATCGGATACGTGTCCTCGTATCCCTTGCATGCACTGCCTTACGCTACTATTCGGCTTTGTGCGGTGCACAACAAATATTTATTAATTGTAGGCTTGGTATCTCATGCAGCACCTACACCACGAGGCCCTGTTATGACGGGCTCTGTAATAATTTTGCCTTGTGGAGCTCTTTATTTAGCAGGTATACATTATAGAACGCCTTCTGGAAATGATTCTCTGTATTCGACTTGGCCCGGGCACATACCTGCCATGTCTATAATAATAACAATACAGCTATAATAATAGCAATAATAATAATTAGATACACCGATTGTAATGCAGTTATGTGGTCTCGCGTCTGACGCTGTTTTGCAGAACAAACTAAATGTAGGTGATTCGTCGGGGTTTGAAACGTCAGTAAATCGCCTTAATAAAAATACGGTGCTGCATAATCAGCTGAAAGATTTCTATGTCTGTGAACGTCTAATGTATTTCTCATTCTTAATTTGAATGATAAAGGGGGGACTGTTTGTCGCGGCCACTTGCTTTTCAGAAGTGATATTATACCTCGCTTCAATTGAATTGAATCGAACTGCCATCATATAGGAATATAAAACTTAGCTCATGAATTCGGCTAAGTGGCACCATTTTCGGTAGATAAATTGAGCTCGTCAGTGTACCACGAGGAAACACACAACCACCACACGCCCACACTAAGACGTCCAAATACACATGGGCGCCCACAGCAGGCTGAAAAAGAAGAAGAAAAAAAACACATACCTAAAATAGAACACCTCACCGCATTGGTCTAGTGCACCATAGCTTACAAAATGCCTGAACAAAGAAAAAAAACAAAACATGCACAGACATGAAAAATTTGCAGACGTTTCTGCTGTTTTTATTTTTAGTGAACAACGTGAGCCGTATAGATTGTGTGGGAGAATTGTATGGGGATTAACCTGCCGGCGCAGCTTCAACGCGATCGCGGTAATAAGCTTTCACCGAGCGGCATGCCGTCATTTAGGCGTCCACCGAGTTCGCTTTCATTTCGACTGCCATTTTAGCTCAACATTCCGTGCAAATTTCGCGGCAAGAATAACCAGGCGAAGATGAAACGAGATTCATTCGTGGCTCCCTGAACAATATGGCATTTGGGCGTGTAGAGTTTTAGCAAGTGGGCTAGCTTCCGCTGTTCTGAACTTTTGCATATTAGGTTTTCTCGGACCTTTAGTGGCCCTGAATCGAGATAAAGCATGTGCTACGTAATATAAGAGAAGTTTATAAGGCGCGTATACCGTTTTTGGAATATAATGAAGTGACAGTCTTGCATTTACTTTCAGACTGAGCGGTTTTCTATTTTAGTGGGCCCTCCCAACGTACGAAATGCAACAACAGCACGCCGAGCCGATGGCATGGAGGAAGGAATAATAGAAACGTGAAATATGCGCCAGCCTTGATTGATGCACCTAAAGTGTGTCATGAATAAGCAACATAAACGATGGAGGGATTTTTTCTCCTTCATCCTGTTTTCATTTGAGCCGGTGTGCTCATACATTTGAAAAAGAAATATTGCTCCAGGGCGACGGTGCACACAGCTTCTTTCTTTTTTTTTCTCACTTCTCGGTGAAGAATGACGTGGGTGGTACTCCTGCCATCTCCAAGACTTTTCGCGATCGAAATAAAATGTTATGCTTTGTTTGATGCTGCTTGTCGCGATGGCGTTGACGTTTTGTTTAGCTCGGCCTCTTGAGTTCCAGGTGATTCCTCGGGAAAATATAGATCCATATAAAAAAAAAAAAAAAAAACTCTGAGAGGGACTGTGACGACTGCTGTGGCATGACCTTCACGAACACTTAATGTGCAGTCGGTTGAAAGCATGTAGCGACAAGGGCGGTATTTAGCATCGGCTGTAGCACATGGACCGTGTGTATACATCGCTGTAACTAGACTACCATGAAGCAAACTTACCTGTAACCCATACCACCATGAAAATCTTGGCCCGAATTCACAAAGCTCGTGGTTCGTTGGTGCTCATTGGTCGGTAACCTTCGGTAATAATATGTTCAGAATCAGGATTGGCTGGAATTTTTTTTTTTGCAAACAATCCTGGCGTACGAAGGTTTCGTGACTTTGGGCCCTCATTTTTCTCTCTGGCTTATTCGAAACAATTCAGTACGATTCGTATTTTAAGATTATAACCTTGCCGATGGCGTAACTGGCGTAGTGAAAAATTAGTCTGTCACTTCCCTCACTTCCATCGCGTAGAACAATAAGACATTTGACCCCGTTTCATAAATTTTATCCTCATTCTTCTCTTCACAAATATTTTGTCAACCTGCGTGTCTTGCTGCATCGGTCATTGCTATACTTTTTCTTCATTCTTCTATTCTATTCATTCTTCATATTCTATTCTTCATTTATTTGTCGTATCTTATTGTTGTGTTTCGCGATTCGCCACTCTCCTCTATAATGCTTTTGGGTCTTGAGAGTAAAATAAATAAATACTAATTACTAAACGAAGTTGTTGCGAAAAGTGTGCTAAATGCTTGAACCCAACATAATTCCAAATGCACGCGTCTCCTGCATCTATCAGAACAGAGCAATGTGAAGTGGCGGATTTGTTACGCGGTGCTGAAATTATTTTCGGTGCTTGCGGTCCTAGTTTGGTTTTGTTCTTCTGCATGTTGCTTGATGTATATACACATCTCTGTCAGCGGTCGTTGATTTCGTGTCAGGTTTATGCATACCACACCTATTTCTAATGTATGCAAGGAGGTACTATGTTTGCGGGAGTACAAGACGTGAAATTATTGATGGTGTAAAAAAGTTCTAAAATACTGCCTTCCTGCGTTGTGGATATAATTTTCTACCGACCAGTCAATAAATAAGTACGTGATATGTCTTTCTTGGACTAAATTAGGTGTTTTATAGTGCGAAGGTCGGCCGCGTCTTACTTACTTTACTGTGTCATAATTACGGTCATTCTTATTTGGTAACACCTATTATGCCACACTGTAGGCACTGTGCGTGTATATGTTTCGTTGGTTTTCTACAGCACGCTGTAGCTTATATATATATATATAAATTTTATTTTAGTTTTTAGTTTTTTACTTACGAGACCCCAACTGCTACGAATTCGACTGCGAGGTTACATTTCGCGCGTATTGCTACCCGCAAACGACAAGTCTGTAGCAAAATCTACTCAAAATGTAATAAAACGTCCTAGTCACACCAAAAGCTCATTTATTTTACCTAGAATGGATGGCGAAGGTGATAGAAGGAATGAGAGAGAGATAAATGAGATGCGAAAGGCAGGGAAAGTGACCGAATGTAGATGGAGAATGATTAGAGTAGCAGAGCGCCTTACTTAATTAACCTTCCATTACCATTTGGTCTTGTAAGCCAAAAAAAACAAAAAAAAAAACAAGAGCGCCTATGCAGGCATAAGGTGTTTTTGGTACCTGCGAGTTAGCTTGTGAGACGAGCTGCCATAAAGGTCTGAGGAGGTAAACACTATGGCAACATTTCTACGTAGGTAAATTTTGAGTTTCGCTATGCAGTTGGTCGAAATTTGTCCCCAACAGCCTAAAAACTGCAATCCTATCTGAGTAACAGGCCGAGCACCTTGTGAGATATGTGTATAGACGGACCGTTTTTCTGCAGGGTTAAAAAAAGCTTTTGTTTTTCTTTTTTAATTGTTTTTTTATGTTTGGCCTATCTTTTGCGGCGGATGATTCCACCACTGTCCAAGTATAGTGTACAAGATCGCAGGCGTTGTCCAAACATAGATGGGATGCATTCTGTTATATAAAGTATAACAGGTTTTCACCCTTTATCAGTGCACGAGGGCAGTTTTTTAATGCATTGTTGCTTTGATCTTCAAACTGTACATTTACAATTGCATCTGCACCTCGAGTGCTTCCTCAACTCTGTGGGCTTTCTTCGCACGATTTGCACATCGAAAGACCACAGCGGGACCTGATTTACTCATTTTTATCTCTTTTCGAGTTCTTCTTACGGAACTTACGACGTCTCTTCCTATCTTGAATGATAGCCTTTCTCGCATTCAGGTGCAAAACCAACGCTTTTTCCTCGCCTGAACATTTATTTGCACAGCGTACCGAGTGTTTTGTTGCGCCTACTACACTGTTCATCGAATCAAGGACACTGAAGTCAAATGTTCGTCATTGTGCACGAGTGGGTGCATGTCCCTATTTGTCAATTTCTTCATGTCATTTGTGTATGTTCATTAGATCATCAAACGTTTTGAAATATCCGGTGACGATGGTCGCCAAACGTGTCGAATATCATCAAAGAAATCCAATAAAAAAAGCGACCATCACTATTGTAAGGGGACGAACAGTCTTTTACTCACTCTTACTTTAGTTATAAAAACAAGGATTGCCTTACGTGATCTTTGGACTATTTGGCTATAGAGCAACCGTGCAGTCCAAGCTAGGACACGCTAATGAGAGTTCGCAAAGTCGTTCCAGTTTGCCTGCGCCAAAGCAATTTCAGCTGCCAGTTACGCGAAGACTAGTTTCTGTAGCCGTTCTCGAAATGCCAATTACGCTCGTACTGGGGCAGATCGGGGCCGTTTCTTCCAAAATGTCGTTGCTAATGGGGCACCTAAATGTGCTCGAACTTAGGGGAAAATATGTCGTGTCTCTTTGTCAGGGCGCGATGCTATATATTTCACTGATTTCGAACTCCATTTGTCCGTGGTATACGTATTTAGCGCAGTATCAGAGGGCTGTTTCAGAATTTCGCAGTTTAGAGGCATAAATTAAAGAAAACTGCCCCGCAAAACTTCTATGCAAATAAGAGAAAGGGCAGCAATATGGAATAAGTGGAGGAACGTAGGGAAGGGGGGGGGAGGTGGAAGTAAGAAGTACATCCTCGCTTGCATCTTTGATTGGTGCATATTACATCTCGAAGGCATACTGGCCATATCTTCAACCAGAGTTCAGCGGCATTGTCGTAGCAACATACTTCTTCGCGGTGTCATTACAGTGGTTTTTGCCGTTTTCCCCCAATTTGCTTGGATTTCTTGTTTTCTGCAGAGATTTTGGTTAAATTAGGCAGGCTTGTGCTCTAGCTGCCTTTATGACGCGCGCGCACACACACACACACACACACACACACACACACACACACACACACACACACACACACACACACACACACACACACACACACACACACACACACACACACTCACACTCACACTCACACACACACACACACACACACACACACACACACACACACACACACACACACACACACACACTCACACACACCACACACACACACACACACACCCACACACACACACACACACACACACACACACACACACACACACACACACACACACACACACACGCGCGCGCGCGCGCTATCTTCTAAGGAATTTTCCGGACCAGTCAATTGTAGGTGCAACATAAAAGTATAGGTCACAAAATGTGAGTGAATCAGGTATAGATTTGCAACGATAACGCAGCAACGTATATATTAGTCCGGCCAGGCGAAAATCTCATCAGCTTTGGCAAACTGTATGTTGTTACGCGCGAGAGCCTCTGAAGACGCAGAAATGCCCCGCGGCATTCCAGCTCGTCCACAACAGATGCACGCGGCGCTCTGTTTATGTTCTTGAAGAGAGAAAACCGTTCGCTATGCACGTGTTACACAATGCATCCACTCAGGTTCAAGCCTTGCAGTTGCATTGTCGAAACGTGTTTTGCAAGGTTCTACTGACGGAACTACCGAGGCATTCTTCTTGGCAGTTCTCGTGGAAAGTGAGCGCTTGTACTGTTTCTCGACGCCCTTTTTGCCGCAGCCCTGTTATTTTTTTTCTGCAAATTTTCTTCTTTTAAATTTGCTAAAATGTGCATTCAGCAGGACTCGCCCTTTCCGTGCGCGACATCGGGCCATTGAAAAACAGTGTCGACGCTGAAACTAGAGGACCTGGCAGCGGCCGTGTGGCCTTTTTTGTTTGTTTGCTTTTCTTCTCTTGATGCTTTCTTTCTGATGTACACGGCTTCGCAACAGCTTCGATGCTTCGTAGTCACGGTAATTCTCCATGTGCGTGGGTGCCAAATTGTTCCCGCTTTCTTTGTACACAGGCGCCCAACTCTACACCTTTGCCAGCACTGTAGCCGAGTTGTCGGCTTTTGGATGTTATCTTCTTTTTTCCCGCTCATGCGTTTAAGTAGGCGTATAAAAAAAGAAGAAGAGAAAGTACCGTGATTTTCGGACTATAGTACGCAGTTGCAAATTTGGCCTAACAACAAGAACGTCTTCTTTAGATAGTCGTCTCTCTCAAGATGGTGCACAGGGACTAATTTTGCTTGAAAAAAAATATTGTTTTTTTTTCGGTCTGGGGATGGGGGAGGGCTGTCCTAAACCAATATAGCATAACCGGTGAGCGAAAACAGCACTGTTGTGAAGTGAAATTTCGGGTCCCTTATCCGACCGCACAGAAATCAGTTCTAAACTAGTCCCAATAACTCTCGTCGGCGTTTTAATAAAAGAAAGAATACAAGACCAGTGTACTGTATTGGACGAACGGCTTGTGAATGTCTTCATCGCCTTGAGAATGCAATCTCTGGTGCAGCAATTATTAGTATTGCCCGTGCGCAGCACCGATCACTGCGAAGTGAATTTCACTATGCGATGTTTGTTCTCTACTACTTTTACTTTTTCTCATCATCATCGTCATTATTATCATCATAAATATCATGCGAATATGTATTATATATAAAATCAAGCAGAGAGAAAGGGAGTCGGGTTAGCAATTCTTTCCGAAAACAGGCACGAAGTCCAGCCGCTTAAGGAAGAGAAAAGAAGAGAAACAGAAGAGTAAAAATAAAGCGAAAGAGAAGTGGAAGGTACACCACAGCACATCACATCCAACGCAAAATATGAGTACTACAGATGACAATGTAGTCGCGTGCTTGAGAAGAAATCTAGTGCAGCTTTTTGAAGTCTCGTATCTAGTCGAACTTAGCTGGCTAGAAAGAAGCAGGCTCAGTCGGGCCTCGTTTATTCGAGCGTGCCTACGACCTTAAAATATTCAATCACGCCTATGGCCCGCATTCATAAGTAGTCCGAACTGCGCGATTTGTGAACGATATTGAACGTGCATTGTCCATGGGGGGGGCTATTGTCCGGGAAAATGCGGCATTGAAGAAAAACCAGCAAGAGGGAAATGTGGCCGGGTGGTAACAAACACGCACACACGCAGCCTGTTTGGCGACGCGGTATAATGCATGAGGGTGGCGTTATGCACACCGGCGGCGACCGGGAACCTCGCACGGCAGCGCTGTCGCTCCGCGGAGGCTCAGCGTCGCGTGCGCACAGGAAGTCTCTCGCCGGGGGTTCGCTTTTCCCGCATTGTCCAGTGAGCACACCGCCGGCCTCGTGTTTGGGGTTTCCTGCTGATGGGGGTAGCGGACAGCGAAGCGTCGAGAACGCCAGGGCTCATTATGTCACCGCTTCTTATCTTTCATTCGATTCCTCGGCTTCGCTATACACGCAGCCATGATGGTTCGACGTGCTCTGATCATCAGCAAGGCGTTAGCTTTACTAGTGGCTGTACAAACGCCCTTTTGTGTGTGTGTGTGTGTCATCAGTGTAAACATTTTGTAGTTCATTGTGTACATTGTAGATTGTGAACAAGGCTTCCGCGTACGGGAACCGAAATGCCTTGCTTCTTTTAAACCTTTAGTATTTATATGATGTAATGCGTAGGAGGGATAACCGGTGGGCCATTAGAGTTACAGCATGGATACCAAGAGAAGGGAAGCACAGACGAGGACGGAAGAAAACTATAGGTGGGGGGATGAAGTTAGGAAATTTGCAGCCGCAGGTTGGAATCAGCTAGCGTAAGACAGGGGTAATTGGAGGTCGCGGAGACATAAATACAGGCTGATGATGATGATGATTTATATGATTGATGTTAATTTTTAGTGTGGCACTGTATATCTATGTATAGCTCGCAGTGTAATCGCCTCCACCCGCCGTGGTAGCTCTCGCAGTGGCTACGGCGTTGCGCTGCTAAACACGAGGTCGGGGGTTCGATTTCGGTGAAGACGCAATTGCAAGAACGCCCGTATAGCGTGCATTGGGTGCACGTTAAAGAAATCCAGGTGGTAAAAATAATCCGCAGTACCCCGCTGCGGCATGCCTTAAAATCATATCGTGGTTCTGGCACGTAAAACTTCAGTATTTATTATTTCGCATACCGCGTAAAACGTGAGCACTGAAGTCCCATTCTCATTAAAAGCCATTGTAACCGATGTTCCATTGTCACCAACAAAACATCGTTGGCATTTCATTTTACGATCCTAGCCCGTTATTAGCTTCTTTCGCTTCCTTTGTTTCCTAAGCATTGCTGTGCAAATCAAACGCTGTACCTAAGCCTTCTGTAACTCGCCTTAGGCCGAAATAATAGATGCTTGTGTGTGTTTGTGTGTGTATGTATAATATGACAACTAGCTCCAACCAAGTTTCTGCTCGCACTGTAATTTAGACGCAGTGATATGAAACGAATAAGTTAACGGGTTTATTGAGCTGGCTAGCGCGCTTATTTTTTTCATCAGATTATCTAGAGTGTTTAATGCCTTACTTAGAGTGCCCGCGTGCGCAGTAAGTATACTGGGGCTTCATCTGCATCGGACGGAAAGCTTGAAGCATTTTTCTGTTAGCAATATTACGAGCATAACTCTTTCTCGATCCCCTTATACAGAATTTCAGATATTGCTCGGCGTTGAAACTTGGTTCATTCCTGAAAAAAAGTAATAAAAACATACCAGAAAAACAAGTTGCATAAGGCAGCACGAACTTCAAAATGTTAGTTCTTTAAGAGACTCTATACTAGGTAACGAATTCTTACTTTTATGCCATACGCTTCAAGAGAACATTCAGATTTATTCTTATTTAGGACTGAACAGTTGATTTGTTTGCTCGATGTGGCATTCCGAAAACTCTATGGAAGCACAAAGAAATGAAGGTATGAATTTTTGAATCTTGCATTTTCGTGTCATCTGTGGTTCACGCCAATAAATTGTCAAAGCTATTGTTTGTTAAGCAAACGCGTGATAAGCAAAAGCGTGGTCAATGGTGCATTAGGTTTCATCCAACGTTCAAGGCTCGAGCTGAGCTTCGTGGAAGCATAACGACCAGATTAGAAACACTTATCCCGCCGAAACGTCCCGCAATGTTTAGCGCAGGTAGGAAACTGAAACAATTTTCTTTTTCTACGAATATGCTGATAGGTATCAAAGTAAAGGCGACGTACAGGGCTACTGCGCTCGATACGCTATCTGTGATGAGTTTCTACTAAGACAACAGCACAAGCACTAAACAGTGCACATGTCGAAAACATCCGCAAATCACTTCTTGCTTAGCAATTTATGAACCCTATATAGCGTTGACATCTACGTTGACTATCAGTAGGCGTGGTGACCTACAGGGGGGCGAAAGCTGAAAATTTTAGCAAGGGCGAGGATTGCTGCCCCTGTAGCTTGCGCTAACCATCTGATGACCTTAAGCTGTGAACAACGTTTAGAAGCGGTGAAATTCTGGGTTCCAAATTGAATAGTTAGTCAGTCACCTTGCGCAGGTGACACCCGCCGAGGATTTTGTTTTCCTGCACCTGCGGTTTAATGTTTCTCTGAGTAGCTCGCCTATAACCACCTGCCATCGTAACCTGCCCGTTATAGTGATGTCGGACCGCAGCAGCAGCTATGGCTCGGAAGTGTTAAATTTTATATTAGCTTCGCAACCGATGGCGGCGAGACGAAATAATGCGCGAAGGAGCGGCCTGCCATCACACAGACGAACTCAGACTTGCAAGCTGTCGACGCCTTCTGGGACCGAGCACGGGCGGAAATAGGGGAGATGATTACGGCACTTGGTAACGGGGCAATATGGGCGTGTCAGCCCTGGAGATCTTAATATATTACTTGTTCATTTGAGGAGCGATGTGCTCTTTCTCTGAATTCGGGTTCTGACTTCCAGCGAGGCGAGTTCCTGGTGACAGTGGATAAAAAAAAAAAAACA
Organism: Dermacentor silvarum; assembly: GCF_013339745.2. Lineage (NCBI taxonomy): Eukaryota > Metazoa > Arthropoda > Arachnida > Ixodida > Ixodidae > Dermacentor > Dermacentor silvarum. Next base: position 119,254,421 of record NC_051161.1, read on the forward strand.
AAAAAAACAAAAACAAAGGGCAGTTTCGCCCAAAGACCGAAACAGAGACAGCGAAAGCAAAGTTTAATGTTGTGCCTGAACTCTTCGTAAGGTGTACTAACGATACGTAAGGAAACTGCTGCCATGCAGGAGGAACAACACCCCGGCAGCTAGCAGGCGTCTCAGAACGCCGGCCGGATGACAAGCGCCGCCAGTGACACGGCAGGTGTCGCACCAGGAGGTTTGGTGCAAGGGATGAGACGCTAAGGAAAACAGCTAGCGTCTTTTGCTTAAAGTGTACAGTCCGTTCCACTCGAACCACTTTATGCACCATGGTGGGATATGCAGATATCTTCTCAGCAGGAGCGCTAGTGGGAGCGCGGACTACGCTAATGCCGGTAGTGAGAGGAGGAACACTGTCTGGGTTCCGCTGCAGAGTCGATCGATCCTATCACGAGGGTTCGTCCAGTTGGCTTCCTCATTTTGGGATCCGAATGCACTGCGCGGTCTTTCTCGTCTCTGAAAACCCACTAACCCTCGACGCGTGGGTCGCGCATGCGCTTGGATACCGTGACAGCACGGCGACGCCAACGGCGACGGCGTGAATGCCTCTCGAGCGTCCGTAGAATTGCTATCGCAAAAACATAGCTCAAACGAGTAAGCATAGTGCCATCGCAGTGTCGAAGGCTGTGGTCCGTCCCCGAATGTGGTCGGCCGCAGCTTCACGACTTCTTTTGCAGGAACTACGCAACTCTGTCTTGCATTTTTGCTTTACGACCTTCATGATTTGGAGGTCGGAGAGGGGAATATTTACTCCTGCGGACACTGTAACCGCTTCGGTAACGGCGTATCTTTGTAAAAAGTAAGGCAAAGGAATACAAACAAACGAACAAACAAAGAAACAAAGGAACAAACAAACAAACAAACAAACAAACAAACAAACAAACAAACAAACAAGCAAGCAAACAAACAAACAAAAAAACAAACAAACAAAGAACAAACCGACAAAAAAACTGATTAGAAGCGTGTCGCAGAGATAACGCAACTCCATATACGGGTCAGCACTCGTTTAAACGGCCTGCCCTTACAACGGGACGCAGAGGCCTCGACGTATACCCGATATTGAGCGCGCGCGGGGAATCCCTTGCGTGCCGCGCAATCTCAGAGGCCGTACAAAATCAATGCAGAGAAACCTAGACTACGACGAAAAGTAACAAAGCAAACATTTACTCACATCAAAGGCACATCTTGAAGCCCATGTGATGCGAAGGTTTCGGGAAGCGGTTAATTAAAGCCGACAAAACCAGTTGCGATGCGCACGAATGTCTTTATTGCCGTGCTATGCAACTTCTAATCTCATAAGACGTTTATACTTATGCACACGAGATGCGGCACAGGCACCAGCTACCTAAAAGAGCTACTTGGTGTTGGAACAGGAGAAATATGCGTGTGATTGTGGCATAAAAAGAAAAAAAAAGAAATGAAAGGAAGATGCACCCCACATGTTTAAATATATGTGAAACGAGGCTGTGGCGAAGCGGATAAATAAATGCTATAATACTGTTGATCTTCTACATTGTGTTTTCCAGCATAGCCATTACGTGGCAGCTCGGCAAGGTCCGGTGTACTATTCTGGTCGTTGTCAAATTCCGCCATGTTGTCGAATTTTGAAATGGCGGAATTTTGAGTCAATCCGAGGCTGCTGTTGGCCTCTGATCGGCACCAAATGCCGTCGTTACAAAGTTCGACAGAATGGCGCAATTTGAGAATGTCCAGAATAGTGATCCCCCCGAGACATCAACCACGCGACTGACGCGACCACGGATTACACTTGTCTCCGTGATCAACCCACTTTTTTATTACGCCATTGTTGTGAGCGACCCAGAAACCGACCTATATACCGGACGCGCCAAACTCCGAAAGGAAAGAAAGAAATATCTGCTCTAATAATGAGGTTATGCGCATGAAAGCGTGTGTTTGTTGCAGTAGATATATTTAGGTACCGTTTGCTGTTCCATGACGTAATTCCGCAGAGAACAGAGCCTGCCACCGCACATCCGTAGGGCCCGTAGTCCAGATGGCTCCCTAAAAGGCTATTCGTTATATGAGTGCCTTCCTGTGTGTATGAGCTATTCGGCACGACAACAGCTGTGGCATCCACGGTCAGCTAAGTCCGGAAGAGGGTTCGCTTTGAAAGGCGAAAGCTGCTAGACGGTGTTTGTGAAGAATGTTCATTGACGCAAGAATTGGCCAAGACTGCAATGTGCCATGAAAACGCAAGGAAGCCTCGCAAATGGGTCAGGCCTGAGAAAGTCGGTGTTAAGTGTCCATTTTCGCATGAACGACACACTGGGGAGTGACGCCGGCCAGATGATAAACAGCGGCGGCGTGGTCGTACAAGCAGTGCGCCTTCTTGATCCAGTGTTACGTGGCCGGCGGCATGGGCGGCCGACCGAAGCCGGTTCTCTTAAACTGCGCTTTGGGTGTGATAGATAATCTATGTCAGATTGAAAATACGAGTCTGTGATGCAACACCTTCCTTGCAGTTGCACACAGCGACGCAGGTTCCCACATTTTATTTCGTAAAAATTGTTTTGTGGTTGAGCAAGCGGCTACAAGAAGGAGCAGTATAGAGGAGCATTTCGCGCATGAAAAATATAGCGTTTAAAAGGCTTAGGAGAGGGGCACGTTTGCTCCTGTGGACATCGTAACCAGTTCGCTCAAGGCGTACTTCTGTAAAAAGCAGAAAAGACGAATAAACAACCGAACGAACCAACCAACAAGCATATGAGTTACTTATGTAAATTTAATCTACAAAGCTTAATTTCTTTTTCCAGTAAATTGGGGGTAAGATAGTGACAACTGTCATAGAGCGGCGCGCTTCAGCTGGATATAAGAACATATTAAAAAAAGATTAGCGTAGCTTTCACTGGAGGTGCAATGCTAAAGAGACAGAGGAGCTGATGGGCACCTAGCTAGTCCTGGCTTTTGGGCTAGCTTAAGCACTACCAAGTCAACCCCAGAATTTTCCGGAATTGATTGATTATTGATCGATTAGCGATTTATTGGCTATCGATTGGCTATTGCAAGGTATTGGCCACGTATTTGGGCTAGGATAAGCTCTCTCAAGTCATCCCTAGCATTTTCCGAAATTTATTGATAATTGATCAATTTGATTAGCTATTGATTGGCTATTGATTGGCTATCGCAAGGTATTGGCTACGTATTTGGGCTAGGCTAATCGCTACCAAGTCATCCCCATCATTTTGTGGAAATTTCTGGATTAACTATTGATTGGCTATCGATTGGTTATCGATGACTGACTAAGCTTAAGTAGTCCCAACCACGCTTAGGTAGACTTAGCCAGGCTGAGCTTCGCTAGTTCACAGGGGTATGGCCATTGCGCTTGGACCCTTTCTGCCCAACCGCCAGGATCGGCCCACATTTTTGGATTCAGCAGACACATTACGGCAGGCTTAAACAGCTTCACTGTTAAAAGTAAATCCAGTTCCACCCAACGTGAAATCTGCTGAAACAGTTGTGGTTGCCTTGTGTTTCTCTGTGATTTTGTGTGTTTTTCTGTGATTATCTGCGGGTATCTGTGGGTTTTTTGTGATTGTGTGTAAGTCTCTGTGATGATGTTTGTTGTCCAGTGGTTTTCGTGTGATTATGGGTGATGTTTTGTCTTTTACTGCTCAACATTCCCGGCTAACTCCCGGTCGAGGAAATCTCTTGCACCGTCGGTCAAAGGGATCTCTCGGCGCTTGTGTCTTTGTTCTGCCTCTTGCTGGGACGAATCAGGGTTCGCTTTCCTCCAAGTACGCTTGACTTGCGTTTCTTCTTGCGTAGCTCCGGATTAGCCTCCCGCAGCTGCCGTTTCCCTGCTGATTCCTGTGCTCGAAACGTAGGATTCGCCCGGCGACGGTGCTGCCGCACTCGGGCGAGATCCCGCAGCTGCTCACGAGGAGCGGAATCCATGGCGAGAAAGGGCACGCGCCCCCCCTCTCCCTCCGCTTCACTGGTGCGCGCTCTGATTGGTCCGCTTCTCAGCTGGCGCAGCCTCTGATAGTCACTGGAACCTGAAAAGTACCGCAATCGCCGGAGCGCGCACAGACAACACTGCGTTGTTCTTCCTTGATTTGGTCAAACGCGTCTCTCGGGCGGCATTAGCTCAGCTATGTACCTTCGCTATCAGCGGTTTATATTATCGCAAATCTACTCATTTCATCGTAGTTTACATAAAAGATGAAATGGTGCATCTACTATGCGTGCGAAGCAGTACAGATAAGTACGATCGGAATACTCGTATGCGTACAGGCGCCAAATTGCATGAAGCAAGACCAGCGATAGGAGGGGCGCTCGAGCGGCCGTCCTTTCGTTTGTTCTCCTTCTCGATAAGTTGTGTGCTCGTTGGGAAGCTATCCAAGGTGTGCACTAATTGCTTAACGATTGAGCAACATTACTCGTGTTTTAAGCATTTCATACGTCGCAGGCCTACGTGAACCTCGTGTTTGTTTACATTGACTGTTTTACCGTCGTAGCTGTTCGACGCGTTGCCCAAAACGCGAGTAGCTCTTCCTCGGGTTTTCTAGGCTTGCTATATACAATGAAGAACGGTGCGATGGTTGTCGCAGTGGACCCTGTGAAATCCACAAACAAAACCGTATTTCGCTTAGCTAGATACTATATATATTGCATCTACTCGGAAAGCGAAGCATTCAACTGTGCTCCACCCGTTCTAAATGCAAAACGAACCCGATGCTCGTGTGTAACACAGGATTTTTTAGGCTGCCGAGGTATCAAGTGCTCCGACGCATCGTTTATATGTGTGCATGTAATTACTTTCTGACGTGGCTACTGACTTACCCGCGCTCAAAACGACCTGATACAGATCGACTTCGACGAAAAGAAACGGATCCTGACTGTAGTAGAAGAAAACGTATTCTAAAACAGAGTTATCCAGGTCACGTTCGCGTTGTTTTAAGCAGTAATAAGCAACGTACAACACACGAGAAAATGTATATTTAATATTCGACATCGACAGGTCGACAGATCTTTATTGCAGTGGTTTTCTCACTGCATTTTGCTATTCTGGACACAGCGGCCCGCATACCGACGCTCTTCGAGCCACATTTTGCTCGGTTCTGAATATTTCTGAGCAACTCCTCGCTTTGTTTGTGCAAGGCAAACCACAGTCTTCAAAGCAAACGTGTGAAGAAGCTTCTCGATCACATTATGGATGTTCAAGTTCATTATGGCAGCTTTGCGATATCATCAAATTCACCTAGTGGGAGTGAAGTCGTCGCGCTTTATTCGGTGCAGCCAGATAGCACGGCGCTTGCTGTCGCTCTTGCCGCTTAATTGCTATCGCGAAAAGCGCTTTCCCTGACTTCCGGAGGCTGCTACACCCGAAAGCGCAGCACCCGGGCATTTCCTTTTGTTTGTTTTAAGTCTACCAAACGTACATATGCCCCAAATTACACAAAATGCAAAATCCGAGCTCGTCGATGGCTCATACGCGCGGCGTGTGCGAGCGATGCCTTTGTCCGCTCGTCCTGCTGCGGCGCGGCGTGGACCATCTATGGCGGAAAGTGATCACCTGACTGCAACAGACCAATCGGTGGCGCGGCGGCGAAGACAAAAGGGCTGCGGTACTTTCCAGGTTCCAGTGACTTTAGCCTCTGATTGAACGCAGCGCTCCTAGAGGTGGCACCTGGGAACCTGCGCCCTTGCGTGACACCGGCCGACAGACGGACGGTGCAGCCTCGACCTACAACAACTCCGCTGTTAATGCACATGGCAAGTACAAAGCCAGCCTCCTGACCACAACTCGGTGGCCAGCGCGGTATGCAACTGGTCTCAGAGGACATTATCGCTAGCAAGAGGATGAGCGCTGATTTGTATAGTTGCTTTGGGACTGCCGATAAGGCATCGTTATTTTGTTGTTTCAATAAATGATAAGATCCTGGAAAGAATAGGTCACGAAGGAGCCAACTATGCCAATGATCGCAAATAAAATCCAGCAGCTAAGTAATGTCATAAACAAGTAACAAAATAAAGAAAACGAAGCCTGACAGAAAACAAAAAGAAATAGTGGGCATGGGTTCTATAAGACGTCGTTGTATAAACCTCGCGGATGTGGGGCTATTCAAACTGCTGTAAATGAAGCTTTTAGCCCTATCGCAAGCCAAGTACAGCTGCATGGCCAAATGTGGTTTATAACTTTATCCCCTTATGCCTATACGACATATTACCTGGACATTTCACGACATTTAGTTCGCAGAACATTTCCAACCAATAAGCAATTCTTGCGTCCCTATGAGTTCGTAAAAACCAGCCAGTAAAGTTCAGGGGCCTGACTTGACGAAGCTTCTCTTTCAAAGTAAGTGCTCTTTACTAGACATGAGCCCGTTGCCTTCGCTAATAGTATGTCGAACAGGAAGAATTTGACAAACTTTTACTTCGGAACACTCTAGAGCAATGATTTTTTGGGGGAATACGGGTATAGGGGCCGCACAGTTTTCGTTCGCAAGTGCTCTTCGACATTGGCCGGGCGCGTTCGCTTGCAATATGTCGGAAATCCCGACTGGCGTCCATCTGCTCTTCAGAACAGGTCTAACGTAGAACTCCTGTTTTCTCTTTTTCATCTTTTTGTGAACAGGGACCCTGCTATGTACCTTGGGTAAAGTTCTTGCTCACCTTACATACGCAGGAAGCCTACACATACAAGCAAGAGTTACATGTGGACTCTCTTCCTTATACCGTTTGAAAAACACTGTTTTCATATGCAGCGCTAATAAGATGCACCGAGGGGCGGGTGGTGAATTGCGGTGGGCGGTGTTTTCTCATCGAAGAAACAACTTTTTTGAGGAATAAAACGCTCAATGGGTGGAGCCCCTAAACAAGGCCCCCACTGGCTTCTGCGCGCCGTCTTGCTTGTCGGATGATGGCCCTTTGGACCTCTTACGGTGAACTCCCATTGTACGTGGTCTGTAATTTCTGTGTTTGTTTATGTGCATATGCCATGCATGGCCATGACACTGTGGTCTAGGGCTGGCGTGGCCCCGCACCGTGGGCATGTGTCCGTATATCTTCCGGGATGAATTTTATGGAGAATGTGCAGGTTATATGTGTGGGTTTGCAGCTTTCTCCATATAACATGTTCTTCCTTACTGAGATTCTTAGGTCGGGGTGGTAGTTTCATTCTGTTCCATCTGTGATAGTTTAAAATTGCAGAGTAGTTCTGGTCAATCGGGATGAAGTCTTCAGAGGCGTCCTGTGAGTATCCGTGGTGCGTACTATGAGCACGAGCTACTCTATCAGCCTCTTCGTTTCCCCTGATTTCCTCATGACTGGGTACCCATAAAAGGTGAAATCTGGCTCGGGGTTTTATATCTAGTATAATCCTATAAGCTACGGTGCATACTCGTCCCCTAGGGTACCTTCTGCATGCCGCTTGAGAGTCCGATAGGATGGTTATTTCTTGTTAGTTTGGTTCCGTCGCTTTGATAGCAAGAGCTATGGCGATTTCTTCTGCTTCCCCGATAGTGGTGTTGTGAGTGGAGGCGCTAGAGATTTCTCTGCCCAAGTAGTGAGTGACGGCAGCTACTGTTATTTTATGCCTGCCTGGTTATCTTGCCGCGTCCACGAAGCGGGAGTTTGGCTTGTCTCCGTGCGTTTTCTCAATGTATGCAGCTCTGGCGTCTCTTCTGCCTGCATGTAGAGTTGGGTCCATATTTCTGGATATGGGCGCCACTTTGATGCTGTTTATGATTCTTATGGGGATGGGTTTAGCTTGGCTGTGTTTTTCAGGGAGCTCGTGATACTCGAGTCTGCCAAGGAGCTTCCTACTCGTGGTCTTTTGTGCGAGTCTGTTTCTTTGGGTTATCAGTTGAGCTTCTGCCAGTTCCTCGAATGTATTATGAATCCCGATAGACATAAGTTTTTCGGTTGAGGCGCGTTGCGGAATTTGTAGGGCGGTCTTGTATGCTTTCCTGAAGCAAGAATGTATCGCATCCGTCTCTGTTTTCGTCAGTGGGTAATAAGGCAAAGTGCAAATGAAGGGGCCAACCACCAGACTCTTGATTAGGCGAAGGGTGTCTGATTCCTTCATCTCCGTGCTTTTCGTGGTTACTCGCTTTATCATTCTTGAGACTTGGTGTGTTGCCGTCTTGATGAGGTTAAGCCTGTGTTGGCAGTGTTGATTTGATTGCAGCGCATGCCTAGTACCCGGATTGTGGTGTTCTCAAGTATTGCATCATTTGCAAGTCTGGTCTCCAGTTTAGGGAAGGGTCCGTTGGGACGTCACGATTCCGTTTGCCTCTCCAGACTCGTATAATCTCTCATTTCTCTGACGCGCATTGCAGCCCTCTGGCTCACACGTATGTCTCGATTTCACTGGCAGCTGCTTGTAATTTTTCTTCTTTTTCACGTAGCGACCCGGTGACACACCAGACTGTGATGTCAACCGCTTACAGGGCGTGCCGGATACCCGGAATGGCTTGTAGTTTCCTTGCAAGGCCTATCATCGCCCCGTTAAACAGCGTTGGCGAGATCACTGCGCCCTCGGGATTGCCCTTGTTGGGTGCCTTGAAGGCATTCATTTCTATTGCGCCAAATTTAATCTCAGCGGTTCGTTGGTTTAAAAAGCTGCGAACATATATTTGTATATCCGCTCTCCGCACTTTGTTTCAGCCAGGCCATCGAGTATTCCTTGGTGGCTTACGTTATCAAAAGCTCCCTTTATGTCGATGGCCATGGCAACGTGTTCGCTTGATCTTGGGATAACTGTCAAGACTTCCTTCTTCAACTGTAGGAGAATGTATGGAGTTGAGAGCTTGGGTATGAATCCAAACATAGCGCCTGGAATGATTTCATTGTCCTCTAAGTAGTTTTATAATCGACAGTTGACTATATTCTTTCAAATAGTTTGCGTGTTTGCACAAATCGAAGAGCCCGAAACACGTTCACTCTCCGGCAGAGGGCTCTCACACGCAAGAAAAACCTACATGCAACTCCCTAAAAAAAAAAAAAAAAAAAAAAAAGAAACGGTAACGACACCTGGGCGAGTGTGGCCATGCAGGAAGGAATGTGCGCGGCCCACGTGGCCACGCGTGCTCTCGATATCCGTGTACTCGCGAGCGGCACGCCGCAGGCTGTTTTATTATTTTTTTATTTTTTGCGCCTTCTACAAATCATTCGCAATCGACTGGACCTGTCGGTAGCGTACGGCCGCGGTGAGCGCGGCCTCACGCCGAGACCGCAAAAACCTTGCCGGCGCGAAGCACTCTCTCTCTCGCCTGCTCGCGGTGGCCACCCTCACCGAGTGTCAACAAACAGCGCTTGTCAGGACGCTCCGCGTGCGGTTTCTTTTTAAAGCCGCGGCCAGATGCCCGTTGTCTGGCAGGTCGAGGGGTAGGAGAGGGCAGGACCGAGAACACCCTTTCGCGCCCAGTGCGCCGTGACGTCAGCCAACTCGCGGCACCTTCGTTCGACGGAGTAGGAACGATAGGCTTCGCGTCGACAGCGCTTGTAGCGCGGCGAAATGCGGCCCGCGAGTTGTTTACATTATGCGTGTGTGCGTGTGTGTGTGTTTGTGTGTGTGTAGCGCGCGTGCGTGTGTGCGTGTGTGCGTTTGTGCTACCCTGAAAAAAGAAAAAGAAAGTTATGTCTAAGTGGAACAGAAAGTAGGACGGATTACACTGACTTTTATTAGAAATCAAGCCACGGTGTTTTCTAAAACGTTGTTATGCAGGAACTGTTCTTTCGGACAGGTACCGGCCAGTCGCAATGTCGGACATATTATTAGCGAAGAAGGCTGGCAAACAGTTAGTAATAGTTGCGAAGTATTGAAAAGCTTCGCGAATCTCGCCCTACAACGCTCACGAATGGAAAGCTGTGTGAATTCATCCCCTGGTGTTGTGGGGCCGTATTCACAAAATGTTTCATCATTCGGAAGTGTTATTTCCTATATTGTCTCACCGCCTGTCTTTCCTCTTTCCTCCCCTTCCTTCTCGTCTTCCATCTCTATGTTTCTGTCTCCTCCTTTCCGAAGAGTAGGCAGGCGTTGTGCCCCTTCCGGTGGCAGTTGCCAGCCTTGCTCCTCGCTTTCCCTTTCCCTTGTGTATGTTTTAAAGGAAATAATAATAATAATAATAATAATAATAATAATAATAATAATAATAATAATAATAATAATAATAATAATAATAATAATAATACCGCCTTCGCTAACTATATGTCCGTCATAAGTTCTCATAACCACTGACCGGCATCCGCTCTTACGAAGAGTTCTACATAGCGGAATAACTTTTTTTTTTTCACGACGTGAGCCCAGTTTCGCAGCAGTAGAGAGAGAGAGAAAGGCAAAAGAAATACAGGGAGGTTAACCAGACATTATCTCCGGTTGGCTACCCTATACCGGTGGAGGGGTAAATGGATGCGATAGGTGAGAGAGAGAGAAAGAATAAAAAAAAAAGAAAACACACACACAGGCACACACGATGACCTTTGGATTTCTTTCCTCTACCATAAACTACCTGGCCAACCCTGTATCCCGCACTTTTTACATCTTTTAGTTCTTTATGGACGCATTCGTACATGTTGCACAGGTTCAATAAACTTGAACTGCTTCATCATCGTAGCTTCCATGGCTTTCCCGTGTTAGCTGCGCCAAGCTGCAACTCTACAATTTCGTTTTCATCATTTCATTTAGCTTTATTACTTTAGGGACGCCCTCAACGGTACATAAGGGAAGCCATACGGAACTACACAGGGGAAACAAGAGCATAATATAAGGATTATAGCAGCAAAAATATATAACATACAAACATACATCTAAATATATTCACTGCGTACTGAATAAGCTAAGCGCGTAAAGGATTAGCAAATGAATTGATCAGGTAAGGGCATCAACAATTTTGGGGAAGGCTGTTACAATCAATGGCGGTTCGAAAAAAAATATGAAGTATTCAATGTTCTGGTACGGGGCGCATGGACGGTAAATCTCAAGAGACTGACCTGTGCGACGAGATATGCGCGAAAGATGTGCGATGTAGGGTGCGCACGTAATAACAGAATAAACGAATTCGTGAAGAGAGAGAAAGGATGTACAGAAAGGCAGGGAGGTTAACCAGAGGTATACGTCCGGTTGGTTACCCTGCACAGGGGGAAGGAGTACAGGGATAAAACGAGAAAGAGAGTGGAAGGGGGGATAGAGAGAAAGCGAGACGAGCACAAAGAAACCGCATACACTATAGAGCGGTAGGGGGTGGCCTTCTTAAAGTCTGTCGTGAAGGCCCGTAGGTCCGCAGGAACCTTAGTAACGCGAGTAAGGCCTACAGCGCGGATGTTCTGTCGGAGCACTGACCTAACGCTTTTAGTTCCGTTAGTGGACGATTGTCCAATTAGTCCAGCACTCTGCACAGCACTTGTCTCTCCGCACTATAGCTCGGGCTGACAAAGATAATGTGTGCGAGCGCCTCATCGCTGTAGCACATGTCGCACGTGGGGCTGTTGGCCATTCGAATAAGGAAGGCGTAAGAGTTTATAAATGCTACGCCTAGCTGCAGACGGTACAGCATGGTCTGCTCACGTCGTGGTAATCCAGGTGGTAGATGCATCCGTATATCTGCAGACAACGAATGCAAACGACACATGGTGAAAGTGTTCGAGTCCCACAGGGGCAAAGTACATTCACGGGACATCAATCACAGCAGCCTAGCCACAGCGTCTGTTGGCGAAAGTGGAATCAAGACACATTTACCACTTTCATGTGCAGACTGGGTGGCTTCGTTGGCGCGGTCATCCCCGCAATGTCCTGGAAGCCATTGGAAGATTATGCTGTGCACCTTGTCATGGCTGCGGTGATATATCTTTAGTATTTATGACGCCAGTTGTTCATTGGGTCCGTGGCACATTGGGATTTGTATGCACTGAAGCGCTGCCTTGGAATCACTAAAGAACTGTCAATTGTTGCGAAATAACAACAAACAACGACGGAAGGAATGACGTCATAGACCGGAAGGGGCTTTCAGCGACGAAACGCTGACCTCAGAGGAGTATGACTAGTGACTGGATCGGGCAGCACGATTTTTAACGGATTCAAGTGCATTGGCGAGGGTGTGACTGAAGTGGCTCACCTACTGTGGATGGGTATTCTAGTTTTCATCTGACTGGCTTCTTGTATGCAATCAGTTTTGTACGCTGCGGTGCGCGATGAAAATGGCTCTTCAATAATCCAAGTGATTGGTTGCTGGTGAAATAATGTTGCCAATGTACGTGCATGCGCCAGGACAGGTTTGAGGGTAGGATGATCACCAGGGCATATAAAGGAACGTCCTATGGTCGATAGGTACGTTAGAAATTGTGTAAGAGAAAACAAGAGGACTAGGACGCCGGGTAAACGCGATTATTTTAGTCACTAGAACTAAGATAGGACTCAAGGGAAGATTGGTGGGAGACGTTAGTAACTGCTCGGTATATGACTCAATTATTAGAAAACGTGAGAATACGGGAAGAAACGTGCAAGGGTAAGTCTTTAATATAAATATAAAAACGTATTACGCGGACACTCCTTTCTCGATGACCTTTTTGATACGTTCGATTTCACCGTGGCGCAAGAATGTATAACTCCTTTTCATAGAGTCGCACAAGTTCACACTGCGATAACAAGTTTTCCCTTCTCAATTTGACGTCCTGTTTTAGATTATTATCCTCCTTTCTCATCTTTTCTCTATTTTTCCTTTTGCACTTTATCTTGGAACCCTTCTCTCCCCTAGCTACCCATCAACCAACCCCCTTCCCTACGCATAGTAACATGGACAAGAAGCAGCTTATTTATTTATTCATTTACGTTTTGATGAATGGTTGATTGATTGATGGACTGATTGATTGATTGGATAGTGTCGACTCCATTCCCAGGGTACAGTTTCAAAAACACTGATACATAATACACGGTGATACACACAAGTTTGCGCTCATAAGCAGGCAGGAGTCTTCTCAGTTCACGAAGAACTATTCCCTCTCTTACCTCAGGCTGTGTTTACAAGTTTCTCACTATCTAACCCCGAGTCTATTGATATAATGGTTCTTACAGAACTTCGGTGCTTCATACAGCATCGCGTCGAGCGAGCGAATTGCTGTGTCGCAAACGAGGCTGCGTGCGGCAAATGGCAGACGGAAACAGAGATAGCTGCGTCCCAAATATCTTTGACACAAAGCGAGCATAAGACGGATGACTCGGAAGAGGAGACAGCGCGAGAAGCGAGCTTTGGCGCAAGACTCAAATTCTTCACTCGCAAAGTGTCAAGGAAAATAAACAAAATGAAAAGAACAGGGGCGTCAGGAGACACGAATAATATCGTCAACCTTGGCGCGTGCCGGTTTTTGACAAGCTTTCAACTCCTCGGGGCGTCTTATACTTCTATTTTGTACCGCTGCCTTTTCTTTTTCGCGGTATCGCGTGACGAGCGCTATGCTGTTACAATTCTCAGGTACGGTCCCTTCGTTTCCTTGTGCGTTTACGAATTTGTTTCGTGCTTTAGTCCAGAAAATATTTCATATGCGGGTCTGTACTCATCGTGTCACTTTATCTTTCGAGCTATTCGTCTTACACGCGCTGCCCTTTTCGGAACTGCTGCCGTGCACCGTTGAACTATGTGCTTGCTGTCTGGTACTCTCTCCATTTTTGCACTGTTGCTAAGGTGACCATACATACCGCTATTCTAACGCATTTATCGCGCGATGTCTGATAAGTAGTTCTAGACCGATAGTTCGTGCGAGACCGCACCACACTAAAGCTTTCTTTTTCTATAAAAATAAACTGCGTAAAAAAAGAAAGAAAAAAACCTGATCACGCCCTGATCATACACGAGTGACAACCGATGTACTGCTCGCCACCTGAGCGAGATGATTCTATAGCGATAGCAGTAGATAGACGACTACGCTCGATATAGCTAAGAAATACATAAAACCACACAAGAAAAAATTGGCCGCATATCTGCTTGCTTCGCTGCAAATGACGTCGAATCTTCTGCCGCCCTTGATACGTAACACCCTCTCTTCTCCCCCTCCAACCACTCACGCTGTTCCCCTCCCCTCTCACTCCTCCCATGATGGTTGCAATGGAAGTTTTTCTGAATTCAATTCAAATTTACCGCGTTCGCCCTGCTCTCGCGCATCTGTTGGGACCTTTTATTACTGTTTGCTTCAAGCCGGCTACAGAGTCGCGGCTTCAGTCGGCTTGTTTTTAACGCGTCGCGTCTCTTCGACACCATTTCTAACGCGCTGATTTTCCATTTGCTAACGTAAATCTCAGTCTAATGTGTATTCTTAATTATACGAACGCTGCAAATCACGGTTATGTACATATATTTTGTCTCAAATAGGCCTGATGTTTCCTTTGCGCTGTATAATGTTGACGTGTATTACCCCGTGCCACCAGTGCTAGTAGCTTGGTTGGTTTTGGGTGGGCGGTTGAATCGAGTGATAGACAGAGGGACAGACAGACCAATTTTTTCGCGCTTAGGTAGCCCAAGAAAGACTATCGTTTTAAAAGAAAGAAAACCAAATGAAAAAAAAAATCAGAGCCCTTCTTACTGTGAGTGAATATTGGTCTAGTGAATTTATATATTATAATTATTGACTATATTGAGCGTCTTCGGCATGTTCGTCAATGATCAAGCACACAGGCGTCTTGTTTTCGCCTGGCGCGATGGCCAAGTAGTGCGTTTGCTGCGCCAAGTCCGATCTTCTGCCGAGGCTTCTGTACGATCTTCTGCCGCTCCTGCTCTCGGCGGCTCATACCCACATATTCAACGCGGGTACGAGCCACACGTGATTTCTTTATTTCTTTATTTCTTTTTTGTTTTTATCTTTCTTTCCTTCCTGCTTTCCTTCTTTCTTGTCCCTGCCTCATACCCGCATATCCCTGGCTCATACCCACATATCCAATGCGGGTATGCGCCACACGTGGTTTTATTATCGTTAATCGTGACATAACTGACGAGCATGTGATGGTATTGATGTCATGACCTGTCAGTCATGGTAGTCATACATTCGTACCCTTCGATGCCAATTTTGGTATATACCAAGTAAACGGGACGCCGCAAAACGAGACGCCACACAATTGTTGCCTACTTCCGGTGTACACGGACGCGATCTCCTGGAACCTAGCCCTTAACAGCTTCGCCGTAAAATAATTTCGCCGGAACCCATGTCACGATTACTGTCGACGGTACAGCGCATGACATTCAATAAAAATAGCGACACAATGCATTGCCATCGCCGAAACGAGTTATGTATGAGGCGTTCGCTGCAGCGGGATTCCTCTTTCGCACTTCCCTAAGAACACTCGGCGCCATTTAGCGCCACCGCTGCGCGAAGCCTGCACGTGGGCTCCAAAAATACGCGGCACGCCGGTGCGTGCGAACGCTGATAAACGCGTCATGCGGCAACCGGACTCCTCTCTCGCGCTTCTTTCCGGAAACGCTGCGCCATCTACTGGCGCTGCCGAGAAGTGCGCGGCTGGACTCCGAGACCAGAAGCGTGACACGCCGGTACCTGCAAACGCTGAGAATTGCTCCCTCGCTTGCCGCACACTCCGTGGCACATCTTAGCTGCCCAAGTTGGCTAGGGGTTCATCGACGATAGACACAGACCCAGTGCATTCACGGCGTAGCTCGCTGAGTGGTTGACGTGAAAAGCGTTCATTGAAATCGGCTTATAACAAGTGCATTTGTGGCGTAGCCTGCTAACGGGTCGGGCTGCTGCCTTTGAGGAAGCCTTGTGACTTGGATTCCATTCAGCTCAGCATCGGAGCAACCAAAGTGATTTTTTTTCGTCATTGTAGAGCGACACATACGCAGTGGCACTTACCTGGCACTTACCTGTGCACTTACCTTTGTGTGTGTGTGAGAGTGTGTGTGCGCGCGCACACACACACACACACACACGCACACACACACACACACACACACACACAGAGAGAGAGACATGGTGTAATGTAAACCGACTACCGGTGGAACCGTGATTAAGTGAAACTATACCACCACGTGCATGAGGGACGCATTAGCCGCGCGACGAACTAGCTTTTAAAGAGATAGCTTGCTTTAGCTACTTCAGCCAATTGGAATGATTGGGCGATCCCGCACCGTAAACAATAGTTCATACCTATGCAGTGAGCCAACTTGTCTACTTAGTTAAGTTGTGGGGTTTTGAGTGCCACAACCACGATCTGATTATGAGGCACGCCTTAGTGGGGGACTCCGGAAATTTGGACCACCTGGGGTTCTTTAACGTGCACCTAAATCTTAGTACACGGGTGTTTTCGCGTTTCGCCCCCACCGAAATGCGGCCGCCGTGGCCGGGATTCGATCCCACGATCTCGTGCTTAGCAGCCCAACACCATAGCCACTAAGCAACCACGGTGGGTAACTTGTCTACTAGCTTGGGCCACTGCAGGTATGTGCTGGCTGTTGTCTTGCCGAGCAGACATCGTGAATCACTGGGCGCGTGCAAGAATAAATAACTTCCTTGGGGTTGCTGCCTGGCCTGGTAGGCAACTTGAGCAACTGGGTATTTGCAACTGGGTATGCGCCCGAAGAGCCAACTTCGCCACCGCTTATGTGATATTGGTATGTGCCCAATCTTGACCAATCCCCCGTAATGGATGTGCCAAAGGAGAGGAAAAGGATAAATGAAGGGCAGGGAGGATAACCAGGACTCAGTCCGATTGGCTACCCTGCCTTGGGGGAAGGAAAAAGAGGAGGGAAAAATTAAGAAAAGTCAGGTGGCCTTCAGAAAACGCAGCAGTGCTTTTGTGGCCTTTTTTAAGCTGCGTTTTCATATGCGTTTTGTTATGCGAGCCCATGGTTCTAAGATCTTGTTCAAGGTCAATGATTTTCTGTCAAACTTATTTAGAGCTGCGCAGAGGTTATGTCTTCCATTTCCAAAGGATGTGCAGTAACACAGGAGGTGTTTTACAGTTTCCTCGGCACCACAGTAATCGCACTCGGTGCTATCGGCCATTCCAATCAAACATGAATATGCATTGGCGAACGCAACACCCAAGCATGAGCGGCGCAGCATTGTTTGCTCACTTCGCGGCAGTCTAGGTAATAGCAGCAATTGCATAGATGGGTAGAGAGAATGCATCCAATTCTGAGTGAATTCAGGTGCGTGCCACTTCTCCAATGTCATTCAGTGCGTTAGCTTGCTTAAGTGTTGGGCTGTGTCCGTCTGTTCATTTTAATGCGAATAGCGTTATTTGCCTATTTCAGCCGTTTTGAGCCTGTTTTGATCTATCTATCTATCTATCTATCTATCTATCTATCTATCTATCTATCTATCTATCTATCTATCATCTATCTATCTATCTATCTATCTATCTATCTATCTATCTATCTATCTATCTATCTATCTATCTATCTATCTATCTATCTATCTATCTATCATCTAGCTATCTATCTATCTATCTATCTATCTATCTATCTATCTATCTATCTATCTATCTATCTATCTATCTATCTATCTATCTATATTCTAATCTATCTACTACTACTATCTTCTACTTCTCTCTCTCTATCTATCGATCTGTTTTTTGAAACACTGCCAGAAGCTTGTCACTTACTGGCTGATCCTAGGCCAAAGGGGGCAGTAAATGGGGGCTGCTAACGTGCTTTTTACAGGCGGGTAGACAGGAGGGCCACAGCTATAACTGTTAGGAGCTTTTTACTCATTTGCAATACCCCGCCGTGGTTGCTCAGTTGCTATGGTGTTGGTCTTTAGCTGAGCCGCGTCCTCGGGGTCGATCCCTGCCACGGCGGCCGCATTTCGATGGGGGCGAAATGACGAAAACACCCGTGTACTTAGATTTAGGATTCACGTTAAATACCCAGGTGGTTCCGAAATTACGGAGTCCCCCACTACTGCGTGCCTCATAGATCAAATCGTGGTTTGGCACGTAAACCCCATAATTTTCATTTCACTTCATTTGCATTGCGCATTTTCCCTTGTTGCCTTTCTTTTTTATTTTCGAGCGCTTATTTTTTTTTCTACACACGCGTTCGCCAATGTTCCTTGTATCCTTTTAGTCAACTTTATTGACATTTGGAACAATTAAGGTTTGAGAAAACGAATAGCTCTAGTCGATCTGTCAACAAGTAGTCGGAAAGCCGTGTCAAGGGCGCGCAGTACTCATTTTTATCGCCCTAACAAAGGGACGCCTGAACTTCCTCGGGTTGTTGCTCGTTATGGTCGTTTCTCCGAAAGGGACCCGCCGCGGTGGCTCAGTGTTGCGCTGCTGTGCACGAGGTCGCGGGATCGAATCACGGCCCCGGCGGCTGCATTTTCATGGAGGCGAAATGCAAAAACGCTCATCTGCTTGCGTTGTAGTGCACGTTAAAGAAGCCCAGGTGGTAAAAATTAATCTGGAGCCCTCCATTACGGCATGCCTGATAATCAGAACTGGTTTTAGCACGTAAAACCACAGAAAGAAGAAGAAATGTCCGAAAGAGTGCCCTTCTGACATTTCATCCTGGTTTTCGAGCAACAAACATCGCCTGTGTACCTGCTCGTGCTCTCGTAAATAAACGCTCGCGCTGTATTGTTAACTTTGCCAGAAAAAAATAAAGCAAGGAGCTTTTGCCGCTAAAACTACAATGGTCACGTCATGCGTATTAGAGCGAAATTTTCCGTTATTTATACGCACACTGATGCGCACGTGTTTTAGTCATATTTATATTTATCAATATTATCCTTGTATAGTGACGATGCTATGTTTCCTCAGATCGTACTGTGGGGGTGGCAGAGGTGCATAAACATGTTTGTAGCTAACCCGGGCTATGCGGAAAAAATGAAAGAAAAAAAAGAAAGAAAGGAAAAAGAAAGAAAGAAACAAATAAACAAACGTACAAACAAACAAACAAACAAACAAACAAACAAACAAACAAACAAACAAACAAACAAACAAACAAACAAACAAACAAACAAACACTGCAGTTAAAGGTTACTAGATGTTTAGAGTGTTGTGTGGAACTTATCCCATGACGCATATAACAAATAAAGTGCCATTAGTAGTGCGTGCTCAGCCCTGCCGCTAAATAAATTAGGCAATTTAAATATTTTTTTGTGGCTGCTATCTCAGGGATACCCAAATTTTCACCACAGTAAAACGCTGGCGGTGATTGAACACGTGTAGTCAACCTGTCAAGAAGAGTGGAAAGATTGGAAACTTCATCGCATTTGATAAATGCGACATCGTTACTTTAATGTTCAGCACGATAATACAGAGCGGGCATAAAAGTTTGCCATTTTCGCTTGTAGTGTCGGACTGTATAGAAGTGAGAAACGTTGAGGAATCGCTACTTTCAAGGACACGCGAAAAGGCAGTGCAACTTACGCAGTAACGAGACGGCACTTAGGTAAGTACAACACGTTTGTATACTGGTGCAAGTGGTTCGCTTCGTACGAGCTGTTTTATTAATGCGTAAGTTGTATCGTCTTTGTGTAAGTTCTTGTAGCGCAACAATTTTTTCAAGATGTTCGACCAACTAGCCCAACTTCAAGCCGTTCTAATCATGAATCTAATGAACTATTCGAAGTGTCTGTTTTATTGATCATCTCCCCGATGCTGTAGATTGGCTCAAAAAACTTCAGCTATCAAAACTTACGTAAGCTGCACACTTCATGGTTATAATTACGCACGTTATTTTACATGCACAACGAGTTGCAGTTCTATTAATTTCTGCTGTCAACTTTGAATCTTACGATACACAATTCTGGAGCCTTTGGAATATGGAACCTTTGAATCTTACAATAAACAATTGAACGCTCAAATTAGTAGTGCGACTGTAACATGATTAACCTATTTGTCGTACATGTGCCTGTCAGGGTTCACTGAGACGGTGCATTGCATTAGCCAGAACTACGGGACGGCTTCTGCTATTTTCAATGACGCAATACTTACGCATTAGGGCGCTCCTACGTACTCGTATTCCTACGTACTCGTACTCCTACGTACTCGTATCCTACGTACTCGTATCCTACGTATTCGTCATTTTGTGTATGAGTGTGCTTATGTTCTTATTTGCTCCTCTCTTTATGCAATTTATGTATATTTATTAGACAGTCGAATGAGGTGCAAAAGCCGGTAACGAAAGCTCCCCAATTGATTGGAGTGCACATTTTCAACACCATCAAAGGAATCAAGTCAAATCAAGTTTTGTTCCCACTCTGGCCATGCATTGTGGGCCGACCGGTTTCTCTCCACACGATCATAGAAATGCAATGTTTTCATTCCCTTCATGGGACAGGGAGTAGTCAACACCATTGTCTGATGCCAACGTACAAATCAGTATTAGTTTAAAAAATCACATACATGGTTGTTAACATTAAGTGAGCGAAATCGCCCATTGATAAAAGTGACGTTTTATATACTAATAACACTAGAGGGTAACCTGTCACTATAATCTCCGCATGTACCGCCTGTGTGGCAGTTTAGACATTGCGGTGACGATGGACAGGATGTGCATTTATCTAGACTCCGCTTTCCTGGCTTCTAAAGACGCCATGCATTCTTGTGCTCACCTTCTTGACGCTCATTTTTCATTGCTAATTCCACGAAACGAAACGAGACTCGCATAGTCATTCCCATATTGCAGTGATTAGTCAAGGTAACCGAGGTATCTTAATATATACAGAACGAAGCTTGCATTGTTATTGCTTTATAGGAGTAATATGCAAAGTTAACCAAGGTACTGACTTCAGTATATACCAGTGCGGTACCAAAATGTGCACGTGATTGGCCTCTTCGAACAAGTGCCGACGCAGCCTGACAAGCGGATGGCTCGTGCACGCAGCTTTCAACTTGTCGGGCTTTTTTGCGTAAGAAGCGGACTGAAGAAGAAAGCAGCCCGTCGTTCGTGCAGACGCTCGTGATGACCCCGTGTGTTTCCGGCACAGGCTCTGGCGCCCTTGTTTATTTTGTTCGGATCCTGCAAACGGGACCATTGCGTGCCTGTTGTAACCGCTTCCTGCTCGGAGTTAAGCGTTGACGTCAAGCACTCGGCTCAGACGGGATCGATTTTTTCTTTTTTTCCGCGCCCCAATTTTTGAAGGACGCTCGAGCATCTGGCGGGAAACTGGAAGGCATCGCGAAAGTATAGTTATAGATCACCTGTCTTCTTCCCGGTTTAGCTGCCGAGCGCCATCAGCTTTGAAAGTATGTACGACAATTCGGCACGAGAGTTCTATTTTCTTAAGCGTGAATGTTCATTTTTAGTGAGAGACAGCTATGAAACGGTAGCACATTCAGTCCATTAACGTGCACTGAAATCTAAGTGCGCGGGCATTTCAGCATTCCGCACTCACCCAAAATGCGGCCGCCGCGGCGGGGATTGAACGCTCGAGCTCAGCAGCGTAACGCATAGCCACTGCAGTACAGTGGCCCGTAGGGAAAATGTTAAATAATTCTTCTTGGGGCAGGAGAGGGGAAGGGAGGGGGAGGGACAATTACTACAGCGAAAGAATCCGTCATGTGGCGATGCGTTTAGCTATGATTAAATAGCGACATGACGTATTACCACCGTCGAAACGAGCTATGTATAATGCACCAGTAAGAACGCTCGACGCCATCTAGTGCCGTCGCTGCGAAGCCTAGGCATAGCCTCCAAAATGCTAGGCGCGCCGGTGCGTGCGAACGCTGAAAGACGCGTCATGCGGCAACCGGGCTCCTCTCTCGCGCTTCTTTCTGGACACGCCGCGCCGTCTAGTAGCGCCAACGAGAAGTATACGCGTGGCCTCACAGACGAGCAGCGTGGCGCGCCGGTGGCTGCGAACGCTGAGGATTATTTGCTATAGCTTGACGCACACTCAGTGGCAGATACTCAGTGACCCAAGTTGGTGTGAGGCTCATTGAAGAGCGCCACTTGCCCAGTGCATTCATGGCGCAGCTCGCAACAGCGTTGGCGTAAAATGCGTTCATTGAAAAGCGGCACATACGCAGTGTGTTTGTTCCGCAGACTGCTAAAGTGTTAGGTTTCTGTCGTCGAGGAACCTACGGTGCTTGGTCGTCAGAGGCCCGATCGACGACCGAAAACCGCAGGTCTTAAAATCGTGTTGCGTGCCAGTGTTTTTTTAAATAGCTCTGTTTCTTTAAACCACTTGCCTAACGTTGGCTGCGCTACACGGTAAATACCACTCAGCAGTAAATCAGTGCCGCTTGGATGGTTCGACATGTCCTTGAAAAAAGCATCATCATTGGCGTTATTAAGCGGGAAATGCTTTTAACCGACGTTGTCGGTGACCTTCAAGTGACCGTGAGCCAAACTCAAACGAGAACATCCGGGAATCGCAACGAGAACAAAACTAGATCATCCGGGGAACCGGTCAAAAGCAACACAAAAATGCGGTCACTGGCCCCTAACTCCTTGTACAGGACCGCATTACATACTAGTTACTGCCCGAGCAAGTTATAAAAAATATTGCTTCCAAGTTTTTCGTAATGTTTGTTCACAATGTCGCTGAAGCTTTAACTTTTAGTGCGTTGAAGTTTTATTCGTCATTTCCAATAGCGACGATCAAAAGGCAGATACAGGGCACCATACACTTGATTTTCATCTTTTGGAGCTGAGGCAGTGTTGCATGTTTCAACGCCAGCGGTCCGTGAGTTCCGCGGCGCGGGTTTTGCGCCGGTTCGATAGAGGGCGCCACGCTGCGTGACCAAGCCGGCAGTGTCCGGCGCACCGGGATGGCTGTTTGGCCAAGACGAGACTTGCAATGAAGTTGTGTCTGTGACAGGAAACTTGCGTCCATATGGACCAGTGCACAGTATGGTGTGGTGGGGTGTGCCATTGCGAACATGCACTACACCCACTTTAAGATTGTGGCTAGTATCGTCTCTAAGCAATCTGCTTTGCCGGTAGCCATTTCGTGCTTACATCTACTCTTTTTTTTTTCTACCCAAATGATGTTACGGTCATGCTCGCTGTTTTTTATTAGTATTTCTGGATATTCACATGCAGATTAGATGTAAGCCATTATTGCCACTTTGTTTTATAGGACTAGCCCACGAATTTACGCTGTTCGGGAGCATGGCTGTACAGAAACAACAATTTACCCCATAATTAAAGAAAGAAAAAGAAAGAAGGAAATAGAAAACAGAAAAACAGGAAAAGAAGCGACATACTGAGACATTCTGTAGCCTTCTGTCATTTACTGCTGTAGGCAGTTCAATTGAACATGTTGATATGTTTATTTTTCTTATTTATATCGTTTGTTGTTCTTTTTGCAATCTGTTTGTGTGTCTTACTAACGGTTTGTTACATTGTTTTTCACAACCTCTCTGCAAAACGCGAAAGAAAAGACATAATGTAATCAACGAACGTAAACAAAAGTATACTAATAGATGAGACGGTCAGCGTGCTTCTTGCTTTATCTCACCACGCAAATGGACTATGAGACACGGTAAGATGTCTGCTACCTGAGGGACAAGCACAGTTGCACGAAACGCACTGGTCTCACTACTATATCAACAATTCACCAGGGAACATGCTCTGTCCGACCAACTTACTCGTTTCGTTTGACCAGTGTATTTCTTCGTGGCCAGTCGTATTCCGTACTCTATCGTGAAATCACGGAACACCTACTCACTTAAACCTACAGCTTGAGTCGTTTGCCTACATGATCGCACTTCTTTAGGGTCGGCGTATAAGATGAGAAATCGAAGGTGCTGAATGATACAACACCCCGGGAACACAACAGGACTTTTCTGGAAGGAAACAATTATGTAAACCTTAATTAAATGCTGTGGTGTCACGTGCCAAAAATAAAATTTGATTGTGAGGCACGCCGTAGTCGAAAACTCCGTATTTAGTTTGACCACTTGGGGTTCTTCAGCTTGCACCTAAATCTAAGTAAACAAGTATCCTTGCATTTTTCCCACATCGAAATGCGTTCGCCGCGGCCGTAATCGAACCCATGAATTCGAGCTCAGGACAATGGCACGGGCTACCGCGCCTTGGCCAGTGGCAGCACACGCGGTGATTACAGTGCTAGATTACCCTTCGATGTTCTTAGTATAGCACGATACGATTAAGGCAAATCTCCTTCTTACTTTATTAGTTGTCGCACTGATTCATCGAAGCTCCCTGCGCAGTGTATTAACTAGACAACTCTGTTGCAGGATCGAATTGCGCAGTGTAGAAACGACCGGTGATGAGCTTTTCACTGATGCGCTGTTGCGCGTGACTAAAAAAGAAAAAAAAAGCTTTCCCGACCGTTAGAATACTCCCCAACGTGAAATTTGAGCGCAGCTATGCGTTTTTTAATTTCACGATATACTGACTGGCGCGGACAATCTGTCTCGTGCGGCACGTTGCAAACGGAGCGAAGTGTGGTGCGACTGCCTCGCTAGCCTGGAGATTGCGATAGGCAGCGCGCGGGTGACGCGTGGGTGCGATTCACAGCAGCCGCCGCAGACAGACCTCGCAGACGACGCGCGCGACTCTGGCGCCCTCTCGTAGACATCGTCGCCGCACTACGCCTTTCTTCTCACGCTTTCGTCATACCCTCCTCTTTCCTCCTCGCGTATTTCATCTGGCGCTGCTCTCCACGTTGTTCTTTCTTCCTTCGCTGCGCGCGTTCGCTCGGTTACGCCGGCGCTCGCCGCACGCACGATCGCCAAAGAGCTGTGCAATAAAAAAAAAAGCGGTAAAGTTTTGTCTGTCCGCGAAAGTACCTTATACATGCTCATTTCTTTCCAATGGGCTCGCAAGCAAAATCGCATGCTGGCTAGTTAAAGCGCATGATGTATCGTGCCCTTGCATGTGAGCACCGTTGAATATTTATCAAACTGTTTAGTTCTTCGAGTGCAGATATATGCAACTTGATGGTATACATTAATTATAGCATGAGTGTGTAGATTAACGAAGTCACGCAAATTCAAGGATATCTCACCTTCGGCACCGCTGCTGCAACTACCTCAATCCTTCATCTGTATTACGCCGTTGATGATTCATTTGACTGATTTAGTTTTTGATGCCATTACAAATGCTGAACATTAGGTCGCCGGTTTTTCCGCAACGTTTCATTGCCAAATGAGGAGAGAGAAATGATACTGAGATATACACGAAAAAAAAAGACGAAAGGAAAAATGTCGACGAGCGTTTCAGCACTTGTGCAGTTGGAACAGTATTCATGAGTCGGTGCAATGGTCGTTAACAGTATTCCTGCTATTCGTTACCTATATCGCAGTTGCGGCAAGAAGATATATGGCTGACAGAAAATACGGGCTTGGAGGGTTTGTTCTTGCGTGATATATTGGCTTGGATAGACCTTTCGATTGTTGTTTTATTAAGGCTGACTACTAAAGTTCAGGTTATCCAAAAATCTTCGCTAGCAAAGCACAAATGTAAAAAAGAAGAAAGGAAACGACAAGATGCAACTACATTGCAAAACAACTACCAAAGAAAATGAAAGTATCCCTATAGACTTGTACAATCGACTAATAACATAGACATGTCTATCCACTAAGTCTTAGCGGGGGCAAACGCAGAAGATATGCTGGAAAGAATCCTCCCACTCGCCATAGTCGCCGACGGCCAACGCCTTCTACTCCGCACCATGAAGTACGTAGATCACCTGGCTTCAAGATCATTCGCGGTGACAAAAGTACTTGGACGGTGGCCACATTCCTCACAAGCCGACAAGCTGACCAGAGCATTTCTGCAGTTCCTGAACTCGACAGACCTCAGTGAGCGACTGTAGTATCGATTTGAATATCCGGACGAAACGAAACCCTCGTTTTACAGCGAAGCTTTTAGCCTCTAGTTGGTGGGGATTTCTCGTGTGCGCGTGCGCCACCTTTGCTCACACAAAAATGTGAGCCGATCCCGCAGACTGTGCAAAGAAGCGGGAGACGCACAGTGCACGTGGTTCTTCTCCAAGACGCTTCACATAATGTTATCAGGTGTCGTCACTTGACGAAGATGTCATCTCGTGCCGTCACATTTGACGTTATGAAGTCATCAGGTGATATCGTGACGTGACCGATGCCGTTATCACGTAATGTAACGTTTGATGTAATGATGTAATCATGCGACCTTTGGTGTGATGACGTCATCACGCGACGTTTGAGGTGGTGACGTAGTTACGTTTCGTCGATCATCATGTCAAACATAACGTCACCACTTGGTTACATCGGTTTTGGTATCATCGGATGGGAACGCGGGATGTTTCGTTTAATGGGCCGGAGAATGATTTCGTATTTATAAAGAATACCCCACTCAGCAGTTGTAGTGACAGTTCTCCACAGCTTCACTGGACATGTAATTTAGCAGGGCTGGGACAGTGAGTCAATTTTTTTCTCGCCCCTTTTCTTTCCCATTCTTTTCATCCCCTTACCCGCACTTCTGTGTGTTGGGTAGCAAACCGGACGTTAGTCAGGTTGCCTTCCCTACCTTTCTTTTCTTTTTCTTGTTGAGTTAAGTTAGGAGGACGGCTAACGTTCTGGGGAGGCAGCTAAAAAAGAATCATTTGAATTCAACTCAGATGTGCCCGAGGCGTCTCGAGCGATGGTATGTTCATGATCTTATATTCCGTATGTACCAGTGTGCATTTGTACTAGTTCCAAAGGAGGCGCGCGCGCATCTTTACCAACGCCTACCCGCTCATCGCGGAAAGCAGCTCAGCGACTCCTACTCCTCCAAGAGCAAACAAGAGGCGCATGTGTCCCAGCATTAATGTTTCTTATCGGCAGAACTTTCCAATGACGGTAGGGGAAGTTATTTCAAAAAACTACATAGGAGAGAAAAGAGGCCCAGCCAGAACATCCTGAACAGACACGTACGCAACGCCTTCACGACATCGATTGCCCCCTGCAGCTTCTTACGGCCACATTTTCTCGCATCGCTCGGACAACGCAAAGCAAGACGTAATGAAAAATAAAGAAAAGGCAGAAAAAAAGACAATATAACATCTCCGCACGTCCGGGCCGCTTTGTCCGGAGCATGTCTCTTGCACCTTACTGGCGGGATAAAAGCGTCGGCGCAGTTTCGACAAAGTGCGTTAGACTGTCTGCCGCCCCCCCCCCCCCCCCTCCCTTCCTCGCTGGTACACTGCAAGGTCCAAAGTACGTATCCGAGGAAGCAAACTAGAAAAAAAAAAGAAATGAGGCAGTTGAAAGTGTTTGCGAAGCACTGTGTAGAATGAACTCAGTAGCGAAAAAATTTTGCGCGAGAAAACAACGTTCCGGTCGTAAAAGTGTTGCCTTCTCTGTACTATACTATATGTGAGGCACATTTTCCGCCCGGCACGAAATCGCCGGCTCTGGGGGGTCGGGTCGAAGTGATTAAAGCTGGCGGACTCCGTCCCACACGGAGTGGCGCGAAATTCTGTTGCACGAGGCAGACCTGGCATTGCGCGCACAAAGTACGCAATGTCGGTTTTCTATGTCGACATGGATTTCTAAAATTTGCCCACTTCGCCGCATGGCCGTCGACATGAGAGAGAGAGAGAGTTAAATTAAACTTTCTTGTGAAACTGGGTGGAATGCTGCAGAAATAATTAAATATTCCAGAACGCCTGTGGATAGGACACCCAAAGGAAAGAAGAGTGTTGATGTGGGTCCACTATTTTTTGGAAGGCCTTGAAGACCCCGATAACGATGCAAAATCAGGACGACTCTCTGCCTGGTGCGGAATTGGGAACATCGATTGTGCGCACTGTATTGAGCTCAGTGACCGCCGAATGACCGTTAGAATGATATCATAAGCATTTAGTTAGGGAAAATTGTCTTTTCACCGCATTTTACTGAAATTTTACAAATGAAAAAGGTTTATGTCAAGATGGTGCCACAACTGCCTACCCTTGAGCAACAGTTTCGATGGAAAGAATGTTGCATTGATTGGAAAACTTCCGACGACAGCGATGAATTCTTGCAGCGGGTCGGGGCCAGAGACGAAACTTGGATTGAGGAATACGCCACCAAGCTGAAGTTGGAGAGCAAGGAATTAAAAAAAAGAAAGATGAGCCAAGGCCTTCAAAAGCGCGTAACAACAAGGCAAAAGTCATGTATGTTTATCGTGTGTTTTGACTGCCAGTGAACTGGGCACCACGACTTTGTGTCTGAAGATCAAAGTGTCAATGTAGCTTTCTACTGAGGAAATCTTTAAGCGTCTGAGAGATCCTATGCGCCGCGTGCGACCAAATTTGACAAAAGATAGGCGCTATATTCTGCACAACGATAATGCATCTGCACACTTCGCATTGATAGTGCGTAATCTTTTGCCACGCAATTCCCATCAATGTGCTGTACTCGCCGAAGTCAGCCTCCTGCAACGTGTTTTATTTTTGTTCTCCTAATGTGAACTGGTGCTCCGGGGATGGCATTTCGGGGATGTTACGACAGTAAGAAAAGGAACAACATAATTGCTGAAGTGTTTCAACAAAGAGGACTTCCAAGCGTGGTTCTAGCAACTTAAGAAAACACGGAACCAGTGCATTAAGCCTATGGGAAGTATCTTGAAGGTGACCACAGTGATGTAAGGTGGCCACAGTGATGTATCCGCACGTTCGTCAAATGAATTAATGTAAACGAACTGCACGAAGTTTCGGAACATACTTCGTATATGAAGAGTTTGGATAGATTACAAGATTGGTCCCAAAGACCTTTTGTCTTGTCTGTCAAGCAGCAAGACAAAAAAAGCTAGTTGAAAGAAATAAAATAGGCTGCAGAATAATGCTGAAATGTGCTTTAAAGCAATTATAAAACAAAAGAGAGCTTTTATAAAAGACACAGAAATAACTTGGATGGAAAACTTGCTAATAGACAGAATAAGAAATATGGTAATAAAGAGCAATTGGTACTTGCTCTTGTCAGTTGCTTGTCAAGGACAAAAATAACCAAAAAATTATTTGTATTTTAAAGGAAGATTCACGACCAAATAAAGCCTGGAATAAAGTGCCAGGCACATAAGCGCCTAATTAATAAATTTGGCAACACCTTGAACTTTCGAAATTTAAGCCAAGCATTATAGCGAAGTCACGTCTGCTCAGCAGAAATATTAATTATAGCACCACTTTCCAGATAACAGTGTCTGAAATCTGAAAGTGCAGGAGACGCTGCACCCCTTGGATTTATTCGTGTTTTATTCAATTTAGTTGCTCTGTTGCTTTTGTATTTGTGTAAATATGTTGTCACAGTGGTCTTCGGGGGTGCGTGCGTCTGTGTGCGTGTGTTTGCGTGTCCGCGTGTTTGTGTTGGAGTTTATTAAGAAGAAGAAGAAGGATGCGGTACATGTCTCACGTGGTCCCTTCAAACATGGCTGAATGGGGACGGGGTGACTACGCGCGGCAATAAATCACAGAGATTGATGAGAAAAGTAGGCAAAAAAGAACAGGACGAAGGACGGGCACAGAGTGTCTTACGTCACCGGGGAAGCGAATAGGCAACTGTGAGGGACAACTACCACCGTATCGGCAATACGATCGTATGATCTCGGTGTTCTTTTAAAGCGGTAGCTTTCTATCGCCAGTCAAGATGGCGATATTGAGATAATAACCACCGTACTTATTATATGATAGGTCGCTATCGTCATAGCGACCGGTATGCCACGTTTCAGGCACTCGCGACAGAAAGTCGAAAGTATCGTTATCTGCTTACGGGTATAAGTATGCTACGCTACAACGTGCTAACCAAAGAGAACTGAATGACTGCGTGATGCATCCGACTGACTGGTGTAGCTGTAGCGTGCAGTTCACAATTCCTAACCTCCAAGTTGAATTGACACACGGTGTAGGCATTTCAGGTAAGCACCCTTAACGGGTAAAGCAGGCGCATTTGGAGAGTCAAACAAGGCAGCTCATACCGAAAAAGCAGGGGCTGGTACAACACACGCGCCAACTTCAACAGAGGATTTACTTTAAACCGGGCGCCAGTATATGTATGTATATAAGCACACAAATGGCACTTAAGTGCCACGCGCCGACTGGTGAAAACTTAGAAAGATATTACAGATTTTTTTTTCTAACTGAGATAAGGAAGCGATGCTCACACAGTGAGAACTGAGATTATCAATTTTTGCAGATTCAGCTATCAGTCCAGTCAGAGCGTCTTTCCTTCTTGTCAGAGCGATGAAGCTCTGAAAGAGCGGACGATACCCACACGTGCGGTAATGCAATGCTAGCCATCCACCACGACCGTTATTGACGTTGTTGTTATGTCTTCTGAGCCTTCCGTTTAGGCTGCAGTGACCTGTTTGCCGTACGTAGTATTTGTCTCAGGAGAGGGGCACTGATATGCTATGCTCTCGGTAAAGGCCACATATCTATAATTGCTTTGTTTTGCGCTAAACAAAGTAATTTAGAATTTGCACCGACAAGCCCTCCAACGCATTGTACTGAGCCACATATCAAGTTTCGTGCCGTTTTTTATTTTTTTCCCCTCTTGACTCTTGCTACCACATGGGTTGCTGATGTTGCAGAGCCTAGAGAACTTGCGAGGGGCGGAGAACATTACTATTGTATTTGCGCGTTCGGCTACCTTCTTCAAGTCGTGTGAATTCCATGCAAGTATGGCACAACTGCCTTGTGTTGTTGCGCCGTGGGACTGTTCACAGCATTAGCATGCTCGTGCAAACGCGATTGCTTTAGCGAACATTCGGCTAGGGATACTTAGCTGTGCATAGGACAAACCTGCATCCAAGAGGCGATCAGATTGAGTGCACAAACTGCAATTATTACTGTGGCAGCAAGAGTTCTTCGAGGCATTATCAAAGCAGAATCTACCAATACTCCGTTTTACGAGTTTCGAGTGTGCCGACTTGTAGGGTAGCAGTTCCTTTTTTCCTCGAGGTTCATAGCACCAACGGGCGCGTTAGACCAGAAAAGGAAACACGATGTCTAAAGACCCCACAGAACCATCCGATACTGGTAGTTCGTGTGTTACCATCAGTAGCTGCAAGCTCTGTTAATTACCGTTGGTAGGTTATGAAGGTCCCAATCCAAGCAACCGTTGTCACGGTTAATCGAAAACAGGTAATCACCATCGTACCTGAGGACTTTGAGTACATTTTTGCGCCTAAGGCCCATCTAAAAATAAGTTTGTCTAGAAATAACTGACCAAGGAGCGAAACAGGATCCGATGCATACCCCCTCCTTATGAACAAGAGCACCTTGGCCACTGTTCAATGTCCATTTTGGTAGAAGCCGTGCAGACGTGATCTCTTTGCGCCGCCTGTCGGCCTGCGTGCGTATTGTGCACATGGAGTTAAACGCGCCACAACTGGACGCTATGATGAAGGAAATTACCGCCCTTCCTTTTGGGGCACACATAGCATCTGTGGTTATCATACCATGCTTATCAAAGAGCATCGAAGACCGCGAGACAGCTGTATGCTCCAGTAACACACTTACAATTTTTTGCTCGGCGTTTGATGACAACGTGACTTCCAGCGAATGACTCGACACGGAGAGATCGAAGCTCATTTCGCATGCGCCATCCTATCAATCTGGGTCCAGACACCGGGAGGCACTTACATTGAGGTACGGGGCTCGAACAACGGCGATGGATACGAAAAGCTGTATACTTGAGCTTGGCTTGGCGTTCTTATTGAGCATACAATCGGGAAA
The DNA here is from genome assembly GCF_013339745.2 of Dermacentor silvarum. Lineage (NCBI taxonomy): Eukaryota > Metazoa > Arthropoda > Arachnida > Ixodida > Ixodidae > Dermacentor > Dermacentor silvarum. Next base: position 119,286,026 of record NC_051161.1, read on the forward strand.
CTCAATGACGATGTCTGCGTGAATACATTGCAATACAATACAATATAATACAATGCAGTGCAGTACAGTACAGTACAGTGCAGTGCAGTACAGTGCATTGCAGTGCAGTGCAGTGCAGTGCAGTACAGTGCAGTACAGTGCAGTGCAGTACAGTGCAGTACAATACAATACAACACAACACAATACAATACAATACAATACAATACAATACAATACAATACAATACAATACAAGCCTTCTCTGCTTGGACGGAGAGCGCTGTCGAACTCTACTGACTCTACAATAGCGAAATAACACACTCAGAGCGCGCGAAACGCGATTTTATACGCGGATGATGTTAGCAGAGACCTCATCACAGACATTGATAAGCGTATTGCCACTTCAATGATGATCGTTTTCACAGCTCGTTACGTTTGTCATCTCTTGCCATGATGTTTTTTTAATCTATGTTGGGGTAGCAGCATGGGAATATATCTACGCCTTTACCTGTGACACAGCCTTGTTTTGTTTGCTTCGAAGGAACATTAGGATATGGGAGGTTAGAGAAAACAAAAAGCGTTAGAGAAATCAGATTACTGACTGTGGTAACGCGTGCGCTAGCACTGAAGTATTAGAATTACCTGAAGAATATCGCCAAAGTCAGGTAGCACACCATACGATACGAAGTCATAATGTTAGGCTTCTGTATGACTGTGGCTTCGAGGCAAAGATAAAACGTGTTGCTATTTAAGAGCTATTTAAGAGCTACGTGTTGCTATTTAATTTGCTATTTAAGAATAGCAACATGCACCTGCATCAGAAAACGTAATATCTACTGAATATAGCGCAGTGCTTGCGGAAACTCATGAAAAATCTTGGAGTGCGGGGCCTGTTGCAAGTCCCCTTTGCTGAATGTATTCCGGCAGAGTCCGACAGAGACCTTACATATATTTTTTCGAGGATGCGTTAGTTCCTCTGTGTTTCCTGGAACACCGAGGTAAGGGTCGATGCCATGAGACGCAGAGGCTTGTTGAGCTATCTGCGGTGACCTGCAGTCAGTACAGTTCTTGATCATATCGTGACGAATACCCATGAAGCATGGACGAACTAACGGGTCATCGCACAATACTGCCCCATAAAACTTTGACAGTTCATAGCCAGTCGCCAAGTAGTAACAGTATAAGATGTATACTATGTGAAGGGAAAGGCAATCCTGAACGTTACAGAGATAACGATCGGATTTTTTGACCTTGAGAAATCGGAAGGGTAAGGCTGAGGTGCCAGGACAAGAATTATTACTCGCGGCCACTTATAGTAGTACATACGACAGACCGTTTCCTGAAGCAAAGGCCACGAGACCACGTACAACGAACTCGCGCATGTGCGTGCACACAGCCTCTATACACGACTGCTGCGCCCCTTGAGAGCAATTGTGCCGTTCCTCGGCGGGTGTACGCCCTTTGCCTTCGTTCCATGTTTCTGTGCCTGAGTGTGCCGTTTTTTTTCTACCGTCTTTTTATCACAGTTTTCGCCTACAAAATGTAGGGTCGCCGACTGGCCGCGACCCGCGTTGACCTGCCTCGATCTCCCCCATCCTTTTCTTTCTTTGTTTCTTGCGTTGTTTATTTATTTATTTACTTATTTATTGACTTCCGGTGAACAGTAACAGGTTGTAGCAGGTGAACAGTTACAACTACCTAAGAATCACAATAACGAATGATGTCTCTTGAAATCAGCATATTGACACGTGTACTTGTTTACATTTCCACCGGTGACCGCTTTCAACTACTTTACTTTCCACCGGCTAAAAATATTAACATTATCGCTCGGCGCAGGACGCGCCTGCATGTATCGGAAGCTTCTCGAACGTTAACGATGCTTCTATCCGTTGTCTGTTGTCACCGACGCTTATGTAATATGATTGTATGAGCGACGCGAATTGTGTACTACTTTCTGGAAGACACGGGGGCACCAGGAACCTTCGATGATAAAAGCCGGCGCGTTTTGCCGCTGATCAGTTTTTGTCGACGACCGACGATTGTGCTCGCCGTTCTTGTTGTAAAGTGAATTATTTTCATTGCTGGGCACAGGATTGCCCAATAAAGAGTTTGATCTTTAACAGTTTGGATTCTGCATGTTTCCACGTCACGACCACGTGACAATACTGACAGCATTTACTCCTCAGCTTTCCTCACACTTTGCCTCTTAAAACCTAAACATCGAAAGTGTCTTCTTAACGTTAAATTTCTTGGCTATTTCAAATTCATATGACCCAAGCTTGAGTATTCTGGTATTGTTTGAGATCGGTGTACTGAACTTTACATTAAGAAACTCGAAATGATTCAGCGAAGAGTTGTCAGGTTTAGCTATTCTAAATTTAAACAGACCGATTTTTCCCACTCAACCTATGATTACTAACAACATTGAACTCCTTGAATCTACAAGAAGAAAATATCGCTTAAACTTTATGGAGCTTATTACTTCTTGACGGTAAATTTGCTATTGATCACACATGGTACTTTCACCTATTGTTTACAAGACTTTACCACAAGACTTTATGCGAGACTTAACGCGACATTACTAATCACACTTTCTAGGTCCGTATTCTGCCAGAACTAATATTTATAAGTTATCATTCTTTCGGCGTTCTGTATATGATTTGAAGAACCTAACTGAACCTTATGACACACTGCATGGATAGATCCTGATCATTTTTCTTGTGTTATTTTTTTGTCATACTAACATGTTTTCTTATTAATAGCAATATTTCGTTATTCTTGTAATCCGTTCTGCTTGGACCAGTTTGGCCTGCTGTACACAACAAATTTAAAGAACGACCCTCGTTCCATGAAGTGAACTCGTATTTCGCGTGAGCGTACACTCTCTCATTTCTGCCATCGGTGTTTATCCAATTATTCTGTTATTATCTTATTTGTTCTCGTTGCTTCGCCGAGACCGCGTTGACTTGGGCACGATACTGGGCAGGACGGGAAGCTCTCCTTGTCGCTAGTCGGGCTACATGCCATTTGGGGGTCTCCTGGGCACGTCTACCCCGAATATTTTGCCGAGCACGTTCGGCCCGCGGTCTTGGCGTTTAGCTATGACGTCGGGATCGGTACGTTGTTCTAGACTGCGCTTCCGTTGCAGCTTGGTCCTTCTGGCTCACCGTTCAGCTGCAAGATCGCGAGAAGGACCCGCTCCGTCCATACTACTTCACAGCGACGAAGCACCGATTGTTCTTTCGAAGCGCCGATACCGAACTGATCACGTGCGTCTCGAGCGCCGAGTTATGTAGGGCGCTGAAGCCATCCACTTCGCGCCGCGCTACCTGTGCGAGTTGGCACCGCGCCAGCTGTTCCGATAACGTCATCCGCAGCGCCGAACGCCTATTCTTATCTAGGTCACCCGTCATCCTCCGTGTCAGCTGCACCGCAGACTTCTCTCTTGACACTGTGCCAACTTTTATCGCCGAGCTTCATACACCCGCATCGCTAATCTTCAAAAAGGGGGCATATACGATCACGCGTGAAATAGTAAAGAAACAGGAGATGGCGCGCGAAAGCGGCGCTGGCTAGTTGTTTCGTGGAGAATTCAGTGCTTGATACACATGGTGCTTTGCACTCTGATATTCTTTTGCAGTTAACATATATACGTAGGAGGAGGAGGAGAAGAGAAAGAGAGAATGCAGGAATGTTAACCAGAAATGCGTCTGGTTGGCTACCCTACTCTGGGGGACGGGAAAGGGGAATAGAAAGATGAGATAGAGAGAGGAGGGGGGGGAGGAAGGACACGGTGAGTTCGCGCACGCACGCGGAGGGCCTGACCAATTCAAAGGCGTTCGCATAGCCCAGTCGCCCTCAAGAAAGACAACAGTGCCTTCACAGCTTTGTGGGCCGACGAAACGATGGGGACGGTCTTGAAGTAGCACCTGCACGGACAACGGCCGATCGTGCAGTCGTCGCAATGCGTTCGATAATATTTCTCTTTCCCAATCTACATACTCTACATACATAACATACAATGCATGTGTGCACAACGTGCGCTCTTTCACCTAGCAGAGTAAAGAAGTCATCATTGGAAAGAAAGCTTTCATTACAATCACACGAACAAATGAGCGCTACCACTTTGTATACAAAGTGCAGAACGACAGCAAGAGTTAAACACTGATATAAAAGTGCTTTTATTTTTAGAAATTGAGCACCTGCGGTACGGATATCCGCAAATGGTGCCGAATTATGCCAGCGTCCTTGATATTTGTTTTGTTTTGTCGGGGCTGATGGACAGTACTATTGCGTCGCATTTATTGACATTCATTGGATGCTTGCTTGCGGAACACCTTTATCACACCGTGGATGCGACTAAACTGATTATGGTGGACCTGACGCATTGTGACGACTGGATCAACACGAGTGTTCTCCTTTTCACACTCTGAGTTCGGGTTGGGCATGTGACGCGCGCGACTGGCGAGGCCAGGTACACCCACCGCGCAACGAACGCGTGCGCGTCGACGGCTGCGTGGGGGCCTCCTCGCGCGTTCGGCGTTGGCGCCGCGCCGCCGTTGCCAGAGCGGCGGCCGCCGTCGATCGACGTTGTCATGCCGAGATGGGATTGTTGACATGGGCCGTGCGGCCAGCCGGCCCGCTGGCTGCCTTCGGAACGGCCATCGATTGGGACTCTCGGAGCCACCTGTAAAGGACGCAACCCCTCCCCCCCCCCCCTCTTCCTTTTCCCGTCCCCCCCTTCGACGCAACGGCAGAGCAGCGCTGACTGCATGCTGCCGCCGCCGCTCTTGCGTATGAAGGGGCCGCAGATTGGCGCCTTTGCAGCGCCTTCCGACTCGCGTGTAGGGCAGAGGCATCGTGAACGGGACACGAAAAGAAACGACAGAAGATAGAAAGAAAGCCACGAGGAAGGCTGAAGGAAGCGAAGAAATAAACAGCGGGGGCCAGTCCTGACAGTGCCTTAATAACCGAAACTGGCCGGAAGCGAGTCGAGTCGCTCAGCGCCTGGAACAGGTGGGCCTCGACCGGGTGGCCCGATCACGGAAAGCCAAGTCTAAAGCCGTGTGCCGCGCTCTCTCGGCCACGAGAGGTCGCGTGAGCAGCGTGCTCACGAGAATGGGGCAATCAAATCAAAACCAAGGTGCAATAATTCTGTCTGGTGCAGGACTGCAATGTAACCAGGGGTGGTCATGACTGTTCGCAACCTTTTACGTCGGCACGCACGCCCTGCCGGCTAGCTCGAGCACGCACGATGGAGCGCGCAGTCTCACGCGAAAAGTTAAGGACACGATAAAAGCAGTCCGAAAGTCTTCGCCGAAAGAGTTCACCGCTTCAACGTAGGAGGTATGCTCGGTCTGCATACAAGTTCTTTTTCGAGATAGCGCTAAATGTAGGTTTCGCAGATACTCACCTGCTCATCGGACTAAGTTTTTAATTACATGACTCATCAGCCGGTCAGAATACAGGTAAATTATACAGTGTGTCCCAAGTAACGTTAGGTTCGGAAGACGGAGGACGCTTAAGCTTCGCCTTTAAGAGTGGAACGCGATGACATTGACAGATCCTTGACGGCTTGTCACGCTTCCCGGCAAGTGTAGCTTTCTTTTTCAAGCGAAGCTTTTTATAACTCATTGATTTCGGTGGCGTCCGTGTACGCACAAAATTATCATCATCAGCATTGGCTGGCGCGTCGTCGTCTTCTTGCACAGCTGGCTGCGTTGCCGCTAATCATTCCAGCGTAGAATTTCGCTTGTATTCTGTCGTCGTAATGGGAGGCCGCGTTTACGGAGGTACGACCTATTGCTTAAGGGGCTATGATCCATTCATTGTTATACGTAACGGACGGATTTAATTTGAAGAAATTTCATAGAAATCCATTCAGAATGAACGCGCTCGGGAAAGGGCTCGTCGTCGACGTTCCGATTCTTGTGTGAGAGCTTCGAAGCCCAGGCGAAAGGTCAGCGAAGAGCCGCGGACCCCGAAATGAGGGAGCGCGATGTTGAGGCCAACGTCAGTGTCGTCTAGCCCTCCAGGAACCCGACAACGTGGAGTACGCATCGGCAACGCTGTAGCGCCAACTTCCCTAGGTGCGACGGCCAGGTTTCAACGCGAGTATCTCAACCGAAACTTCGGAGCCAGCTGCAGTGCGTGTGACCGGTTGTGGTTCAAGCACAACTTGGTACTCGTCAGTTCGATTCGTCCGGAGGAACACCGAATAAACACACGACACGCTTCGCTTACCCCCATTTCCTCGACAGGGGAGGGGCTACTAATTTTTTTCCACCTTCGCCTCCGCGCGCCGCTGCCGAGGAGGCGAGCGCCATCTGAATGGTGTTTCTGCAAGGAACCGACCAGGGCGCGCAGCTGTATGAATGGTAGAAATGCGGGAAAAGGTGTTTGTGTTTGAGTTTCCGCGTATTAGAATCGCGTTTTCTCGTATACTCAAATTACAATCCGATGCTATCAAGTCTGTAGGTTGCGGTTATGTCGTACTTTACAATTTTTCTGGCGCATTTTGCTTCGAGAAATTCAATTATTTCACTAACACCTCTGCGCCCCGCGGAGGGCCTGCGTGGTCGCAAACGCCGACGCCAACGCCGACGCCGGATCTTCTGCGACACGGGGCCCTTAACGCTGTCGCGTTAAGATCGGTATACGGGAAAATCGCTCCACCGAAACCTTCGCCACGTTATCGCTTCATCCGGCGAGGCACGCCATCTACGCCTGCGCTCATCAACGGCCCCGATAACAGCAGCAGATAAAAGCAGGCTGCGTACCGCGGAAAAGCCACTGCTCGTCATTGGGACCACTGGACTCGGTATGCTGCGAGCCTTAGCTGCGGCTGCTGTTACCCTTCGACAATGTTATTGCGCACTTAGCGCTTGATATGTCTAGTAAAAAAATAAACCAGCATATGGCGCTCTATGTTGGCATTCGCCTACTATACGCAATCACACAGGTTCAACGCGCACGTCCTGCTGAATTAGCACGACGTGCGAGTTGAACTTTTCGCGTGGTTAAAGCAGAAAATGGCTCTCAGCCTGATTTTGGCCGGACATTTTGTAGTTTCATCACTTAGTTTCATCCCCTGACTCCTAATTGGAAAGTGGAAAGCCGTTCAAAAACAAAAATATTGTCCATATGCTTTTTTAGCTCCACCACAGAGATGGATAAGATTTTTGTTATTAACGGGGCCATAGAGCCCGGCTTTCCACTTTGTTCAGTTCATGGTGCCCGTTTCCCAGTTTTTATGCGAGTAGAAATGTCTGCGTTTGTTTTTTTCTGCCGTCCTTTAATATATTGTTATGTATATTAGACATGTAGTAGCATGCCGAACCTTTTGATCGGCTGACCTCCCCACCCATCGTAAAAATTTATCTCGCCAGCACGCACGTAACTTTACTACTGTTTGATATCACGGTTTCCTTGGGATGCACACTTGGAATACGCAAATTATGTACACGGTTGGTGGGCTATGCGATGTGAATAAAGTACGACGTAAGTGTGTGTTCAAGAGACTGCTATACCCAAAGTTAGCGGTCTGGCATGACGCAGCACCAACCTTCTTAGCTGTTTAGCTTGCAGGACCCAAATGCAAACTCTATCTTTTTGCTCACTACTGTAAATAGAGTCGTGGAATTATCAATTTTACTCCGCAGCCATGTGATCGAAGGAACTTATCGTGGTGAAGCAGCAAACTCTAAAGGCGATTATTTTGTTTATAGTCATCTTTCGTTCTTGCCATTTTGAAAGCGTCCGCCAAACGTAAAAGAAAACTTTATAAGATTTCTTTACTGAAGTGCATTCTGGCAGCTTCATCCACTTCTTTTCTTTTTACTAGATACCGAACTGACCAGGTACCCAGTGGAAAGTGATGCAACCGCAAGAAATGTTAGCCTTGTGGTGAATATAGGCAATGCCAGAGGATGCAGGAGGTTCTTACAGCGCCTGTGTCTGTTCCGCATACCCATTTAGGGCGGCTCTTCAATACACGAATGTGATTGTCGATGCATAAACATAAGGGCCTTCCTAATGCCATTAGCTCGGCTGATGTAGGTTGCTCGCTCAGTAAGGTACGAGAATCGCTGCCGCGTAGAGGGCACAGGATATCCGCAAGAAGAACGGCGAAGAAGAGTAACGGCACTTGTGAACCGTGTCGGTTGCGGTCGAGTACTCTCTGTGAATGTGTTCCAGAGCAGCCGATGCGTCACTGCTTGAGTTCATTTTGTATTTTGCGCGGATTTCTGGCATCTATTGTACAATTTGGAGGGCTGACGGTGTCCAGAGTGAGATATTTCGTGGCATAATTTGCTACACCTGAGCAGGAATGGCATGAAGCGTAGCGCAGCAAGAACAAGGACGCATGAAGAAACGAAACACACAAACATACACACAAGCGCTAACACCTGAGCAGGAACCGAGGTAGTGATCCTTCCGACGGCCTGGCGAAAGCTAAATTTAGCACGGTAAAGGTGAGTCTTTGCGTGAAGAACGCGTGGGACATAAATTCGAAGTGTATCCTGCATAGAGATCACGTCAACAATCAATCGTTCAGCTTCTGATACTACTCCTACGCATATGGTGTCATCCAGGTTCATTGCTGTTGGGACTTTTTCATGCAACCAATTTTGTACCGTCCTTGAGTAACCATTTTCATATAGCGAACATTGCGGCAGTTTAATTAGCTAAGTACTTGTAATTCGCAGTCATTATAATCAGCTAAAGAGAAAGCTGATGACGCTGCAAAGAGGGATAAATGAAATGTGACCGGGACGACGTTACGCGGCAAGAAGGCGGCGTTACAAGTTAGAGATAGAACGCGGGTAATTATTGGAGATTGAGAGAAGAAAATTTAGCTAGGCCAATCTTGTAATATGTTTAAGAGATAAATCCTGCTGCAGTACGTTCTTCAATCCAGTTGATGTTGACGAAGACGGCGTCGCTGGGCTGCAATTTTGCGGTGCCATCGTCCCGGACATTGTTTCACGACCTCTATGAGCGACCTACCCTTTATATCAAACATTGAGCTTCCAATTTAATAGGCAACATTTAATACGTAAAAATTTAATAGGAACGGTTAAGTGCATAGATGACGAAGACGTCAAAGAAGACACACACTTATAACGTATACCGATATTACCACGCTATAGTGGCGGTGAAGAAGTAAACACTACCAAAACTGTCACTTAACAATCTAACTTTTGATCGTGCGAACCTGTTCACAGAAAGATAAGGGCCACTCAAACCACTACGACTGTAGCGAGTTTGTCCGCTTTTGATACACGATTCATGTTACATTCCAGAATAATTGTTTGTGCACGCGTACGTTCATGAATGTACGCCTGTACAATATTATTAACGACGCGCACACAATCTCATAAGACATACCTCAATTTTTGACAGCTTTCGCAAAACTTCAGACACTGTATACGCCCCTTGCGCTGAGCGACAACTTGATAACAGTGATGATCTAATTTATATAAAAGCCTGCAGATCCGACGCCGTGTGGGAATCTATGTTATGCGAAGCAGTGTGCGGGGAGCCTACCAAGCTTACTAAACGACCTTGACAGCACCAAGACCTAGGCGGCTGTTTCATGACCTACATGATACGCATGAGTCCTCAGGAGTCCCTTAACCTACGCCTAAGAGACCTTGAGGCGAAAGCCTTAGTCATGCTCATGACTATGACTTTGACCATCAACCTTTAGCCTTTTCCTTCACTTAGTACAACAACCGAACCCATTCCATTGGTTTTTGAGTTAAATCTTTCTTTCTCTGAGTCATTGTTATTTTTGCTGAGTAATGGTCATGACTACGGCTTCTACCACCATCCTTTAGTGTTTCCTTCACTGCACTCGACTGGCAATGATTCCTTTGTAATGCGCAACAGGTATACAATTCCTGTGCACGAGCAAATCACCACTGACTCCCCAATAGCGGATCACGTAAGCATTTTTATAGCGCGCTTGTCTTTTCGCTCACTCTATTTCCCAGGCGAGGGCAAAGGGAATTCGTCGTAGTCAACAGCGTCGTCGACTGCGGCAGCATTCACGAGCGCCTTCACAATGAGTTTCCTTTGCTAGGGCACGTCGGAGATCGATGCAAGCCGTTCTTCTGACCAGTTCGTTTTCAGACCGGATCATCCACTTTACCTGAAAGGACTTAGGAAAACTGTACCGAATCACGTTACCAAAATTAGAGTTAGGCATTCTTGTGTCATCCCTCTGACATTTATTAATCTTACACGTTCTGATTGGCTCGAACGTGCCAGTCAAAATATGTAAAAACGCTAGGAAAATTGTAGTGAGAAAACAACAACAACAACAACAACAACAACAACAACAACAACAACAACAACAACAACAACAACAACAACAACAACAACAACAACAACAACAACAACAACAACAACAACAACAACAACAAAAGCTCCTTGCTATATTTAGGACTAGAAGCTTTATAGCGCCATCTTCAGCGGTTTTGTTAAGGTCAGCAAGCCAAGTATTGAAGGAATTCGACAGAACGATCCCACAATGAATAGTTATAAGTGCCGCGTTGGCACCGCTGCTGGTGACGCCTTAGGAACGGTTAGAACGGCGTCTCAAGAGGAAAGGGCTCAGGTCAGGCGTTCCTTTTTTTGATAGCTTTCGTCACATCCATTTTCTTTTACTTGGCTAAAAAAGTCGTACTTCCGTATTGTACATGATCATACTGCGTATTTTGTAACTAGGTGCTATACGTGCTCTTAAAAGAGGCATTGAGGCAGTTAAGCCTACAAGAGCGAAAATGTTCGAAGAACGGAAGAGAAACAAGCTTCGTCGAAGCCCTGTATGTGCACTCGACATCAAAAGTTTACGGACCACTGAAGCGCGGGCCAAACGGCCTCTAGCTCCGCGCCGCCTACCGGAGCGACAGCTGCCGATCAGCGATAGGCCGGAAATTCGTCCTCTTGTTGATCGGCGGCATGTGAAGTTTCTAGCACTGCGCCACGGCAATGTACTTGCTCATTCATAAAGCATCCAGTCCATCGGCACGCGTTTGACATGAGTTTCAATGGTACTGCTACAGAGACAGAAGCGCATTGAAACGTCTCCCAAAGAGCGGGTTGCGTGAGAGAAAGGCTAGTGCCGACCATGAAAAGTGAAACGCCAGAGAACTGGAGGAGGACGCAATTTTGGCGTGGCTGGTGCTAGACTGACAGGAAGAACACACTAAAGAAATACGAGCCCCTGATATACATCATAACTGCTGCTATACGTGAGCGTTACCGCAGGGCACCGCGGTCGACGATTGCAGGCACCTCCGGGAGGCTTTTGCTATGCGCACGGCATGGCTATTGCAAATGAATATCTCAAGTGCAAAGGTCACTGTAAGTGCCGAAATATTTACGACAGCCATGAATTATAAAAAGAATCATGATGACTGTAGCATAGATCGTAACTTGCGGTGCATCGCACGCCTGGAGATTTCTTAAAACCATTATAGTGCCTTTGGTGAAATGTTTTCGATTGATGCGCTAGACATGCATTGAAGTTCTTTCTGCTGATTCGGTGTGTGTGTTCGCGTATACGGTGGCTACAGACTGACTCATTTTATGCACTCATGACGGGGCGTCGAGAGTTCATCGCAGTAGGCACAGCACCGATGAAATCCGCAGAGCAAGTGACTTGCAGGAGGCAGCGCGCTCATTTTATGCAATCGTGACATGTCGCCTCCCCCCCATTGGCTGTGCCGTCACATGCCCAATGATGCACGCACTAGGCCACACCTTCAGTCAGTCAGATGGCTGCGACGTGACGTGTCCAATGACGCACGCGCTCAGCACACCTTTAGTCAGCCAGAAACGTGGAGCCGCCGTGGCGTCGGAGAGAGAGAGAGAGTAAACATTTTATTACAAAAAAAGAAAGGTAGTACGAGTCTGGGAGGGACCCTAGTCCAGGGTCCCTAGAACGATCTCAGCGACAGCACGGGCCCAGTTGAACTAGGGCCTGGAGGACCTCGGGAGGCCCGTCGCGGAGGGCATCCTCCCACAGCTCTTTGGGGCGGAAGGGGTGCAGGATGACTGGCAGGGGAGGGAATAATTTTGCGGTGCACTCCACCGTGACATGGAACGCCGTGGGGGAGCTGCCACAGCCCGGGCTAGAGTCTGGGTAGCTGTCAGGGTAAAATTTATGTAGGCAAGGGACGTTGGGAAATGTGTGTGTTTGGAGTTGGCGGAGTGCCACCTCTTCCTCTCGTGAGAACGACAGCGGCGGCAGGCCTATGGTGTGTCTGGCTCGTATGTAGTATTTTAATATGTCTCTGTATTTGAGAGGGGAGCCCACCTGATCTGGACTCCGATCCTCGTCATGCCGGGTAGCTCAGAGGGTAATTTCTCGAGCGACCGCGTGTGCGCGGTCATTACTCGACAGTGAGGCATGGCCAGGAGTCCAGAGAAAGTGGATGTGTTCTGGGGCAGATGTGTCTGTGTTTGGTGACTGGTGTAGGGATGTGGAGAGCCGCCTTGGAGAAGCCGCATCCCGTCAAAAAGGTGGGACATGCTTGCTGGGAATCGGTTCGGATATACATCTCCCCAGGAATCTGGAGGGCGTGTCGCACAGCAAGCGCTACTCCAAGGACTTCTTCGTGTTCAGGTGTAGAACCCCGTAACGAGGCGGCTGTAATTAATGTTTCAGCGCCATCCAACACTACCGCGGAATACCCGTTGTGGCACCGTGCGGCATCCGTGTATAGGGTACTTGTCTAAGGGATGTCACCGAGCACGCGCACCAGGTAGCGCACACGGACGCGCCGGCGTCCCCCGTCATGCTCAGGATGCATGCTTCGTGGTAGTGGGTGCACCTTTAAGGCTGTACGGACCCAAGTCGGAACAGTGATGGCGATGTCCTCATCGGCATTGTGCAAATCTGGATGTCCCAATCTCGAGAGCAGTTGCCACCCAGTGGGTGTGAGCAAAAGACGTTGTCTTTGACTGGTCTACTGCAGCTTCCAATAACTCGCGGAGAGTGTTATGCGTCCTTGAGGCTAGCAGACGTTTCGTCGCGGTGTAGTGTGGGAGGCCGTGGGTTAGCTTGGTCGCCTTTCGCAGCATGAGGCCGGGAAGTGTGCTCGTCTTGCACTCCGGAGGCCCGAGTTTGATTTCCACCCTCACCAAGAAGTACGAAATTTTATTTTCAGAGCATTAAGTTACTTTGTTTACCGGAACCTCCCTGAGAAATTTGACGTCAACCGGGGAATTCTTGACGCGTTTTTACTATTTGCACCGTCGGGCATTTTTGTCACCATCGCTCGGTAACGCCGCCGCTGACAACGCCGAATTTTCGCGAAGCTGCTTTCGCAATAAAATAATGCTTTCGCAATAAAAATGAAAAGGCTGCCGGGACGAAACGTTCAATCAATATCATTATGGTACCTACACCACGGCACAAACGCGGGATGAACATTGAAGTTTATTATTCATGTATGGTGAGATACTACACTACACCAGCCTAAATTCTGGGATAAGTCTCATAACGAAGACATTGTCATGGGAACTCTTGTGGTACGTGCTCGATGGAATGATTAGCATGGGTAGAGGTATATAGCTAATAAAACAAGTCATTAACACAATAACAATACAGCAGTGAAGAGAGCGTTTTATTGGGTTTAAAAACTACATATCAACATTGGTTCGGGGTAATGACACCCAGATAATAATCTGCGGTTATTGCATTTAGAGATCATTGCTATAGAACGACAGCAGCAGTGTAAAAAATATCAAGAAAGAGCAATACAGAATTATTTCTACAGCAAAGCCTAATACATACAAAACTCTGAACGAATATGTGCAACTCGTTAATTTTGTTTGTGAACGACACGCTTTATAACAATTTCAAAAGAAATAAACCAGGAATACATTATAACAAAGCTATAGAACATATAAAAGAACATCAGTTTTTACAGTTTTTGAATATGGTTCCCACTCCTTAAGCGTTGGTGAAGAAGTCATCTATGTACTACCGTCAATAAAATGTTAAAAATAGACAGTTTAAATGAAACTCAGTTCACAGTAGAGAACATAAAAACAACCACTGCACACATCGCTACACAAGACCACCCTTCACAAGAACTAAATCCTAATCTAAAGTAATCCCAGTCGAACCTAATCCTATGAGGCTAAGGAGCCTATTGGGAAGCTGTTCTCATTTCATCACAGTTTGCGACCATGGCCCAAGAATTTGTTTATACAAAAAAAAAAAAAAAACACGCCCTTATATTTTTTTTTACTCTTCCCAGTGTATTCGCTGGTGCTTTTCACTCTGCAAATTCTGAATAATAGATGGTCAACCATCTTCAATGAGGCCGGGGCTGTGCACGTACTTGCGCGCGCAGCGCGAGTGCACACACTTTGGCAGCGTGAGTGGCATTACGCGGGGCCAGACATAATGCAGGCAACGAAGAGCTTGGAAGAGATTAAACTCGTCGTTGCTTCACCATGATTGCGAGCTCAACCCAGGGTTTGCACCATGCATATAAATTCAAACCAAAGTGCAGCACATCAGAAAGTTTGCCGAGTTGGTTCAAGGAAAAACAGGCGCCTCTGCCGTAGCTTCTGCCTTGTGTATGGAACTTCACGATATTTATTGCAGCATATGTTCGGAACAAGCCCGCGTATGGTGTTTGCTTTTTGTTTTGTTTTGCTTGTGCAATTTCAGGAACGTACAACTGTGGCTGGGAAGAAATTCGACTTAATGGACAGACTGACGGAATGTTTACTGCATTTACATTGCCGTTCGCGCAGTTTCGTCAGGCATTTAGTGCTCTGTTCAAACGTGCAACCAAGTTACCGCGAAACTGTTTTCCCAGCCAAAAGTGAAGCAGGAACTCCATCACAGGTACTTTCTTTTTGTGTGTTTCGCACCAAGAACAGGGCTTGTGTGTGATTACCAAGTGCAAAGACGCGTACGACATATGCTGGTTTTTGAAAAAAGAAAAAAAAGTTTTTCAATTTATTCGCGGAGAAAGTGGAGGTTCTAAGGTTTTGAATTTAGTGCGCACGTTTTTTCCTATGCCGCGAAACTTAAGGAGCTTACTCATCCGATGGGGCAAGGCGACCGTAAGCTGCTTGGGAGGACCCGCTACTTGCTTTGGTAACACGATTGGGAGCACGGCGCCATTTTGTTAAAAGCCTTTCATCATGTTCAAAAGGGGCTTATACCCCGAGACAAATTATTAGGAAGAACGGTGCAGGCATGCTAGAAACAAGCAGGAGTCATCTATGTGTATCAGGTAAATCGTAGAATAGCTAATCTTATCTGACCAAGCCTTCGCTGAGTGCGTTATGCTGAAAGCAAGCACGACACTCATTTCGGCAAATAAGCCAGTTAATCACGTTCTTTCGCGTAATGCGAGGTGGTGCTCCATCATAAAGCCGACTATAAAGGTTTAGCCTTGCGTCAGTGTATACGTGTTTATACTTACACATTGAACAACTAAGGCAACAAGAGCTTGAGAACGGACCACTATTTTTTTTTGAGCGCATAAAAGCTGCAATTCAGGTATTTGTGGTATTGAAACGTAAAGCTTTCGTGCACATAGCTTTGATCCTTGTGACAGACTTTCAGTATATCGCTGAAACTTAAAAAAAAGGTTCAATCGCAAAAAATCAGCAGTTCTTAAACCACGGAGCGCAACACACACACACACACACACACACACACACACACACACACACACACACACACACACACACACACACACACACACACACACACGCACACGCACACGCACACGCACACGCACACGCACACGCACACGCACACACACACACACACACACACACACACCACACACACACACACACACACACACACACACACACAAAAGGAGCCGAATTCGCTAAGCTCTTCGTTCCTAAGTGCTGTTTTCTGTTGGGCGGCCTCATTCGCTATATATAGTATGTACAGCATCGGGATTAAGTGAAATTTGCTCTTACGAACGATTCTATCGTAAGAGCTTTTGTGAATGTGGGTACAGAATTGCGGTTGCTGCAATCTCAGCACGAAGTTTAGCGATACCGGCACTTCTTAATATAGCTGTGCAGAATGTTTTGTACTTATGCGATGGTCGCACCTTAATTCGTGCTAGCTCCAACATTTGATGTGCCGCTTTACTTCAGGAACATTAACTGATTTACGTTACAGCGAATTTGCATGCAGTGTTCCCGAAAATCACTGAGAATAGCATATTTCTTGGCCTATTAGCATATTAGTTTGCGCACGTGTTTGAGTAGAGATCTCAATCTCTAATAACCTATATTCGTGTAAGAAATTAATATTCAATCTGTTCCTCCAAATTTTTAACAGAGTAAGATGTCTTGAGCGGGCTTTCTGCGTGTAATTTAAGCATTTTATAGGTCACGGGACAAGCGCTTGTCGCGTGGCCTTCTCCATCTTTGTGACGTGTATTTTTGCGCTGTTGCTACAAAGTGCTCTTATAACAACTCGCTCAAATTTCCATCATAGTGGGATTTACGATACGGACGCGGTATACTGGCTGAAGTAATTGGGATCCTCTGCTCTTTTTGTTGTAGCCTATTCCCATCGCAGGCGTTTTAAAATTCTTTGCGTACCTCAGTGGGTTTCGTGACCGTGGGAGCTGCGGCCGGGCTGTTCCCTTGCTGAATAGACCAACCAATCACAGCGAAGCACGCGCAGCGTGGCGCTCGCCTCCGCGCATCCGCAGAGGCTAGGTGACTGCTTGTCACCACCCTGTTTCAAAGGGGACGCCAATAAAGTCATCGTCATCACCGTGGCAGAGGCGGCGCCGGCCTTGCGGGGGAAAGAAAAAAAACCAGAAAGATCGCCTTCGCACATCCGCGCGGCTCCACAGTAAGAAGGAAGTAAACACTTCTCGCGGATAGAATGGATTCGAATCGCACTAGGTACGCATGCGCATGCTGCCTCTGAAACCACGATGCGTCGAAGGCGTTCATCGTGCTCGCTAGCAGTCAGCAACTCCGCTTAACAAAGTGCTTGATATAATTTGTGTGCGCCCGCGCTTGTGTGTGTGTGCTGGCGCGCATGCGTGCGCGCACTTGCGTTTCGACTCTTAATGCACTCACACAAAGCTTCGTTGTATGCAGATTCCAGCTCGTTAAATGTGCTGCCTATTTTTGTTCGCTAGAACACCACACCACCTTCACAAAGCTTCGCAAAACTGATATTTCGCGCTATCACTCTCCAATCAGTAAAGCCAAAATCCAAAATAATACTTAGCCATGACGGCAGATGAGACGTGAGTTGGTTGCATTGCGCACACGAATTCAATTGACGTCAATTGGAGTGGTATATACTCTTGAAAATTGACGCTGTCACAGGAGCTGATTCGGCTGTTTGTTCCTGGCTTATTTCACGCTATCACTCTCCAATCAGTAAAGCCAAAATCCAAAATAATACTTAGCCATGACGGCAGATGAGGGGGGGGGGGGGGGGTACGTGAGTTGGTTGCATTGCGCACACGAGTTCAATTGACGTCAATTGGAGTGGTTTATACTCTTGAAAATTGACGCTGTCACAGGAGCTGATTCGGCTGTTGTTCCTGGTATGTACTTCTGGTATTCACGCCGCGTCACGTGATAAGTGACGCTTTGTAAGCGACTACATCTACCAACGATAGCACGTTTGTTTTCACCTGCTTTGCATCGATGACACAGATGTGGACGATATTTTAAAAGGCATGCTGGAGTTATCTGTACATTGCGGAAATAAATTAGAAGAGGTCCAAGAATCTATAAATAGGGCAACTATAAAAAAGCATGAATCAGCAATAAATGTTCCGCCTTATAAAAAACCTAAACAATAACAATATTTCATTCGTTCCAGTGATATTTTATTCTTGTCCCTTTGCTCACCTTCTCTAATGCTGGGTAGCTAACTGTGCTCATCCTGCTACAACCTCCCGTCTGCTTCCTTATCACTTTTCTGTGTTTGAAAATTTTCTGCGCATTGAAAATACTCTTTGAGTGTTTAGTAATGTCGATACTGGATAAAAGCGATAAAAGGCGATAGCATTTGCAGGTTCGAGGCCGTGCAAATGATGTCGGATTTGCAATTATTTGAACAAAGCTATCAGACATATCAAACACATCTCAGCTGCTCGTTCATGAGCGTTTTATACGGGAAATAAGAAGTGACGTAGGAAGCAAGGAACAATGACGTGCGCTCAAGAAAAGGCAGAAAAAAAGGAAATAATAAATAACTTTATAACGCCGCGGGGACCAGAAAATAGGAGGGATTCCAATTTTAGAAAACTTGCGCCTCTTAAGATTGAATCTGAAAGAAAGAAAAACAAAGAACAAAAAAAAAAAAAAGACAGAACAGTTTGGCAACTCTTCCGAATCCCTCCTGAAAACACGCTATCCTCGTTGCATACACGAAGCATTCACACGAATTGAACATTCAAGACGTCTCGTTGATAGCTACCACGAATGCTTTCTTTATCCTTCGTTATGTCTTTTTTTTATCAGTCTCGGTTTTGAGGCTTATCAAACCGCGAATGGTGCCCGTAGAATATATGAATGGTTGAGAAATAGCGCTGTCGCAGACAAGCATGGCATGACAAATTCGTGCGCGCATACACACACGTGCAAACAAAGCAACTGATTCTAACATTCCGTATTTTTTCTTTTTTTTTCTTTCAATGGTTGCAATAGATGATAGCTCGCGGACGTGAGATCGGTGGTCGCATTTTTGCTCTGCTGAACATAAATACAAATAAAAAAGAGAAAGCGAAAGAATGATACAAAGAAATTTTAGAAAAGGAAGCCTGAAAGATATCGACAAATTCCATATAGGACGAGGGATTCATTCATGACTTGACGTTGCGGCAAAAAGAACTGCTTTTCCGAAACAGTCAAGCACCACATGGAAATGTGAGACGAGGACAGGAGACTACGCGTTGCAATCTGCACTGCATTGTGCATAACTTGCATACTGCGCTAGAAACTTCGCGGCTCAGCGCGCCAAGCGTGGGTAGGTACGGTGGCGGCAATATTAAGATTTACCTTCGTGTAGGCGAGCAACAAGCGACGTATCATAAAAACGAGAAAGAAAGAAAGAAAGAAAGTAAGAAAGAAAAGCGATATGTACTCCGAGTCTTCGCCTAAGCAGGCTGAAATTCGATAGCGTTGGTGGCCCGAGGGCCGGTTTTCCTTTACCGCCTATTATGCCCTCCCGGCGGTTTTGTCAACAGGATGTCTTTCTGCGTAACGTGCAGTCACGACAAAGCGTCGGTACTTTCCTGTACTGGTCGTGTGGTCGAAAAATAAAAAAAGAAAGAAAACGAAAAGAGAAGAAAAATGGGAGGGGGATTTTTTAAAGGCTTCGACGCATGAGGCCACTATTCATCGTGGGTAAATTTTAAATGTTCGGTAGCAAAATTTTCTCTTCCCACGGCAGCCAGAATGGTGGCGTGTGGTTGTAATGCTGTCTGTTCTTTTACGACATTACGCGTCACCACGCTTCTTTGTTTAGAACCATAAAGGATATGTATCAAGAATGTTTGTGGTTTATTCATATTTTTCGCTCAACTATCGTGTCATGTGTACATCTCACCGTATATAGCTTCTATAAACAAAGCTACTTCATCAGTTTGATTTTCTTGCTCGCTTCATCGTTGTTAATGTTTTGCAACGTTCATATTTATGAAGAAGCTTACATTTTCACGTCCAGTATCCATTCTGTATTTCTGTGGACCATTAGAGTTACAGAATGGATACTAAGAGAAGGGAAGTGCAGTCGATGACGGCAGAAAACCACGTGGGGTGATGAAGTTAGGAAATTTGCACTCGCAAGTTGGAATCAGCTAGCGCAAGAAAGGGGTAATTGGAGATCGCAGGGAAATGCCTTCGTCCTGCAGTGGACATGAATATAGGCTGATGATGATGATGATGATGATGATGATGATGACGGTTTCCATGTCGGCGTCGTTCTTCCGCCCAAGCCTCTCGGATAAATTCTCTCTCCCCAGCGTAGGGTAGCATACCGGATCTTCCCATCTGGTTAACCTCCCTGCCTTTCCCCTTTATTCTGTTTCTCTCTCTCTTCACGTTTGTTGATCAGTATAGAAATGATGCTCACATCGTGTGTTGCGTGGCATTCTCAATTGGGCCATGGCGAAACACTGCCCGTGCGCTGCGTGGTACGAGAACGCTTGTGATATTTTTGAGAACTACGGCCCAGGTATAGTGCGTGCATGTCTATAGGTGTGTGTGTGTGTCTTTTTTGGGTCCATCCGATCACCGTGTACAATATAGATTTCACCCAACACCTACAGTAGCACTCCAGGCCGTTAGCCAGGCAAACATCTACAGCTTTCGTTAAAAGATATCTGCCTCTCTCTAAGTCTGACACGCCTTCAGTTGTAGGTTGGTCTTTGTGTCTCAATCAAGTTGTTCTTCGGCGCGTCATACTGACTGTAAGGACATGATTCAAGTGCGCGCGGATTTTGGTAGTAAAGGAGAACGTTCCACGTTGGGGATACTCGTCTTTCTAACCACCATGTATGCGTTACAGCATCAGCGCTAGCCTGAGCGCTAGCCTAAGTGTCTTGTCACACGCAGCGTGCTCCATACTATACTGAAAAGGAATTGCATTCTTTCCTGAATCGCCCTCCAAGATATACTGGTGAAGAGCTATAAAGACCTTCGTCTTTTTCCTACAAAATTTTGGACATCTGATGATAGTGAAGTGGGTGTACGACGTCTGTCTTATTGACGGCATATTGATCGACAGGTTGATGACTAATGTGGTATTGTCTGACATCACAACGTAGCGCATTCGTCCACATTTTAGGCAGGTAATTTTTGCAGCCCTCTTCGTGACGTGAAATCTTCTCACTCTGACGTTGCAAACTGGTGTTTACTTTCAGTAGACTTGGCAAAACAGTTCGATCGTTTTGAAAACCGGCACATTTCTCTGGGGCCCAGAAACTTTGGTTTTACATCAAGCTTTGCGTCGATCACGTGCCCAAACAGGTATCTGCGTGACTTCTCTCGAATTGTCTATTTCAGCCCATTTCCACCTTAGCTTCGAAACATTCATCTGGCTGTAGGTAACGATTATTGGCAATATATTTTGCTCCTTTCGTCGACAGCCTTTTGCGCATCTATAGGTGAACTCATTTTATGTGGGAGCAGACTGCGCACTGCTGCAGTGCTATGAAATTGTCATTGCGACCAAACCACACCCGACTGCTGTGCTACCTGATGTTAACTTGACAAGCAGTCTAGTTTCTGTGGAAAACAAAAAAAATTACAGCCTGTGAACTCGACAAAGATCAGCAGGAATATTCTCGACTCGGTGAGAGGTGCGCATTCGCTCCTCTTAGTATAGGGCCATCTGGCGTGCAAGAGTTCAGTTGCTTTGTTGGGTGTCTTTGTGCCTTGCCCGCCATGCAGCTATGAACAAACGTAAGGGTGTTTACGCGGAAGCCCTTTGGTAAGCTGTGTATGTCAGTGCCGCTGCATCTTCGCGACATGTAGCGAAACCACCTCAATAATTTGTTGCGACGCGCAGGCGTGTTTCTTGAATGCTATTAGCTTGGGCCGATAATCTTGCGAGAGTCGCTTCAGATGGACGTGTGCCTTACGTTGATACACCTGCAAACCAGTGTCAAGAAATCTTCAAACACGTAACACTTTCTTGTTTGAGAGCAGGATAGTCCCCGTGGCTGTTCAAGAAAATTTCTTACCATTAAGAAGAAACACGTTTTTATTGCCTGTGCTAAAGTATTGGGATGTAAAACTTTCTGAGTCTGAGTATTGTTATAACCTTTATTGGACTCCTTTGATGATAGGTTAGCTTTCATTGAGTATATCTTTGAATTGTATCGTTAATATGCATTGTTAATGTTTCGAACAATACCCAGAATATTGGTCCTTCTGCACCAGCCATGTTATTTTTCTTTTGTGTACAGTTGGAAATATTGGATTTGTACATTTTTTATTTGTGGCTCACCTGACTCCCACGCCTTTCTTTCTTTTATTCTAGCAGATTCTTGTGGCCACCTCATGGCCTGTGCTAATTAAGTTTTCAAATTACTGTTATCCTGCTTACAAATTATCATCACGAGTTTCATTCCGTGGTACAACAAGACAGATGCTGCACTTGGATCATTTTAATGCACCAGTATGATCATTGTTACTACAACCGTGAATCGTTAACTAGAAGATACAACCGAAGTGTAGCAAGCCTTATATAGCGAAGCCTTAAGTCCTATTTTCAACCAGCGGTGACGCCGCTGTTATCATGCAAAACAATGCCATGTGGCTTCATCGAAATGCTATATATACTTAGTGAGCAAGTGTTTGGACTTTTCCATCAGCGTTTCCGGAAACTTGTCACCGTGCTTGACAGCAGACGTAGAGTAACGGTGGGAACAGGTTAAATCCGGAGAACAACGCGCCGCCAAAACAAGCCCTTTATGTCTTGAAGCTGGCTAGAGCACTGAGTTCGAAGATGAATTGCCGCAGGAAAAAGTTGTGAAGGTTGATGGTATTAGCATCTGGCTTCATGCAACCAATGGTAAATACTGATTAACTATTAATATAAGCCTAACGTGCTTGTGACCTTAAAAGACGGAATACATACCAAAATTCAGGATGCTTTGGGGTTTAAACAACTGGAGAATAATGTGCAAGTAGTCGACGTAAGCTGAGGAAAGTTGAAAAATGTGTTGAGAAGGGTGAGAGAATAGACGTCAGGGCAAAGCGTTCATACAAGTTACATTTTCTTCATGGCAGGGCAAGTCACAAGGCCGACTTGAATGGGAAGCCTTCACGTGTCCACCCATCCATAAATCCGTCAATTCATATGCACAGACATATATATATATATATATATATATATATATATATATATATATAAACTGCAGGATAGGAGACGGAGCAGCCCAGAATCGCCACAGCGTACATCCTATTTATTTGTTGCTGTTTAAATCAACAGCGCCACGGTGTCGACATAATATTCCGGAAAGTGCTGGAATACTTAAACGGCCGCCTACGCTGACAGCTTTTTCAGACTCTTAACTCAGTTTGCGGGTCGAAAGGGCTGCTGGCGCATTGCTTCAGCAAATTACATTAGGCCAACAGGGGCATTCGTAAAGTGTCTACACAGTGCTCTCGCGGGAGCTTACACCGGTCACGGCAGCGTCTCGAAGGTCTGCGCGAGCTCTGTCGAAAGCCGCGCTCGAGCACTCGCACTATTAGCCCAACGAATTTTGCGAGTAGCAGCTGGCTTCATATGCACACGCAGCATTACAGCAACAGAGCAGCGGAGCAAACTTGTTCGGGCAGTCAGTTTCATTACAATAAAAGGGAAAGAAAGGAAAAAGAAAAGGATGAACGAAGCAGCAGAACGTTTCGGAGTTGCTGTGATTGGGTGCAGATCGTTCATGAGACCACTATAGAAGATGTTTAGGTCAGCCAGTTATACAAAGGCCAAATCTAATTATGCACATCGTACGCACATGCTGGAATCATGCCAAGCGGCTATGTAAATGATTTAAAACGAAATGCGATGCATACAACTTCCTTTATTGCCACTCTATTGAACGTGTAAACTCATGAATTTCTTTTTATATTTATGCACTGCACAGGCCACAACAACATGTCATGAAATGTTCGTATTCATGGACAGCAACGTTCACAAGCCATGCTGCAACGTAGAGTTCACGCGAATGCACACTGTGGGGCGTCGACGCAGTAACGTCATGACGAGGATGAAGGCATGTTTGATGCTTGTCGATCGAGAAGGAATTGTGGGGATGTTTGTATGCAGATAGAAGTAACGACGCGAAAGACAGCGGTAAGGTGGATTCGCCCGTT
Source organism: Dermacentor silvarum (assembly GCF_013339745.2). Lineage (NCBI taxonomy): Eukaryota > Metazoa > Arthropoda > Arachnida > Ixodida > Ixodidae > Dermacentor > Dermacentor silvarum. The sequence goes on from NC_051161.1 coordinate 119,309,872, forward strand.
TCGTTTCATTCCCGCGTCTGTGGCCAAAAGCAAACTGGCACATGTGCATGTGCTTTTGCGCGAAAGTGTGCCTTCGTGCGCATGTACTATGTGATGCGACATGCGTGCCGATCGTCTGAAGGAGACAGTTGGCGTTGGCACAAAAAAAAAAAAAAGTTGACAGTCGCTTTAGCATACGCTAAGGAGGATGAAGGCGAAAGCCTGCGCGCTCACGAGACATCATTACATTAGTTTGACATTTTCATTCGATTGCTTTGTTGCTTCCAATTACTTGTTTTCTCCCACCAAAGGTCGTGGGTTCGACCATTAATGGCGGCACCATTGATTGCGGTGCCATAAATTTTGGCGCCATTGAATTTTCGTACCATAACGCCCGACGCCAGACGGTAAATTTTTCGACCCATTAGCCATCTAAAGCTTTCGCATTAATAAGTATGCTTGCGATTACGGTTCAATGGATAGAGTGCTGGAAGATCGGGGTGGGATCATACCATTACTCGACAGAAAAAGATTACGAGGAAGGGGAAAATAAAATAAAATTCAGGCATAGGCTAGAGCTGACTGACGGAGGATTACGGTAATTAGAGATCGATGGCAAATCACTCCCTGTTACTGTCAGTTTGCATAGTTACAATGAGAGTTAGTGATAGTTACAATGACAGCAACCATATGTTCGTTCGAAATTCTTAAACTAGAGTTGAGCCAACGGTAAACTTTGAGGCCAAATCGAATAGTAATTTAACAGTGGCTGAAGTGACTCGAACACAATCATGTATTGAATTCTTTTCGTATAAATTTTAAATAATTGACATGCTTTTTAGGTGTTCACATTTTATTTTCACAACTTTAGCAAGAGTAAGTGCATTGCACAATATGAAACCTAGATTTTTCAAGCATAAACGGACTATTAGAAAGAAATAATCAGTCTGCATATACTTACCACTCTTCGGAGCATAAGTAAGGGCTATTAAATTACAAGAATTACATTTACTGGGGCAATTTTGTGGGCCATTTAGCATGTGACTACATGTTCGAGAGTAAATAGTCAATAAGAAATGGGCGCCCTCTGCGGCAATAGAACAGTGACGAAGAAAAGTAGACTCTCTTGGCTATCTGAGATGGTCATGGCTGATGGTGCCACTATATCACATCAAATAATGTTGCAACGAAGTGTATTCACATTTAGTCCGACGAGAACACAACGCAGCAGCATCTATAAAAAAACTACCAAACAGTGCGCACTGCCGAATGCCATGTTCGAGCGAAATTTATGCGAAAATGAGCACGCTATAGCTGCAAGCCTGGCTTTCTGAGCGATGTAGCCTGCAGCACTACACAATTTCTAGCATAATATCTCATCCCGGTGGTCAACACCGGAATTAAAGTTGGCGCATTTTTCTTAAATTTTATGTTTGATCGCGGAAAGTTGGCTGCGTGAAAAAGCTGAAAACTACCCGAAAAGATATTCAGTTTTGCGAATGGTGGCTATTCCATTCGAGGACCGAATCAAATAAGACCGCATTCGATGAGTTATTAGGGAGTTTGGTAAATTTGCACACCCGTACAGTTAAAGCTTTTGCAGCTTCGGTCTAGTAAGTCACTATACCGTGCGAGTGGAAATGCCAGTTCCAAGGCGCCAATGGCAGCAGACGTTTTCGCGGCTTTCTCCGTGCCTGAAACTCGACCCGCTTCGAACGGGCTTTCGGCCTAGACCGATGCCAGACCGAGACCATCGCTAGACCGATGCCGAGCTTGACCGATTGACATGCCAATCTTTTTTTAGGGGCGAAGCTCCTTAGGGTGTGGGTCTGTCCCTCCTCTGTAGTAGTAGTAGTAGTAGGTAGCCACGTCTACTTTTATGAGAAAAAAAAATTCCGAAAATTGTGTCTGTAACGGAATCGAACCAGGGACCCCTCGCTTCTGAACGCGTGGCGCTAACCACTACGCCACGAAGCGCACATGGACAGACGCACCACGATGGCAATAAATACCCAACATTAACGAAAGACTGCGCGTTTCTAACGCGTTTGTGCTAGCGCGTTACGGCCCGTGCAAGAAGCTGGTGTAAGACGCTGTGGCCTCTCCGCCTTACCCCCGTATTCATAAATGCTGATGGCGTCGGCAAACGCGGTGCACGTTCCGGCATGTGTAAACGGCTGCGTAAGACGCTGTGGCCTCTTCCCCTTAGAGTACTGCACGTTTCTAACGCGTTTGTGCTAGCGTCCCCTTAAGCGGGAGATGGTGCAATTATAATGAAGGGCGCTGTTATAAAATAGGAATGACGTCACATATGGCGCGTGTCATTGGTGGAAGTCAATCGTTCGATTTAGTGCGGCGAGACTGGGCGAATTACACGGAAGATTCACGGTTTACCGATGATTCCCTCCGGAGCTTCGCCCACTCATCATCATTCACCCCGTGGATATGCGGTGTTTTTTTTTTTTTTGTCAAACATCTCACTCCTGCTTAGCGCGTGCGAATAACGCCATTATGCAAACTGACTGCATCGAATGGGTGAAGTAATGAGCCGGTCGCTAATAAGAGGCATCAGCCTATCGTGTGAACGTAGCGGAGCAGGCACGGCTCAATCTGACTTTTCAGCGTGCTTGCTAATTGAGCTTGCGAGCGTCGACACGTCCGAAGTCGTCCGCCTCATTACTTACCCATAGAATGTTCCGTAGCAAGCCATATAGCCATTTGGCAAGCAAGACGACCCGTACTGCGTTGAATCACTTGGCTGTGGAAATGATAGTGAGGTCGAAAAAATCCTTGGGTTTGCAATGTCCTGTGGAGACCCAAACACAGCTCAAGCACGTAATCACTTTTCATGTCAGCTTTTATTACTTGAGTGACTGTGATATTACAAACGTGAATCCCCCTTTTTCTTTAGAAATAACACGGTTGGGTGCCAATCGCAATGTCTATGTGTGTATGCATAAAGTATCTGTCTTCGTGTTTGTTACGGTAAAAGCGAATTTTATCTGTGTAAACAAAGCGATGAATATGGAACATGGAGTTCTGATTTGCCATGTACAGAAATCAACACTGCAACTGTGTACATAAAGTTAGTGCAAATTTTCTCGTTATGCTTACAGAAAATACATGATTAAACCATTTCGATACAACTGATTTCATATTTGAGATGTATATTTTTACGAAATCGCTTCTCAGTTAATTTTTAGAAGAATTGAAGGCGATGTGAAGTATTTACTATACGAGCGGTCTCAGGGAGACATAACGCGTACTAACAGCTGGCCACACTTTTGAGGAACTTCTGGCCTGTGGCAGCGAAGCATCAGCACTTGGTATGCGCTCACATGATGCAATCTATGCAGGTCTATGCAGGTGATCAAACCTGCAGCATGCAATTCGACTGGAGATCGCGTTGTGCTCTTTGAGCATTAGATGGTTATGCTAAAATACTTTCCATCGAGGCGAGAAAAGTGAGTACCTATTGTAGTACTGAGGTCACACCCCAACCGAATCCCTACCCGCTCCCCCACCCCCCTTATTTATAATGCTATTGGCATTCCATAGAAATTTCACGCCATTTGCGGAATATTTGTATCTTACCCCTTTCACGCCACCACTCTCGCCCCTGGGTATGAGCCGCTGAGTCTGCGTCCGAATAGACAAATCGGACCACTGGGTTTATGAAATTAGGTATGCACCACTCGGTATGTGCGCATTCTTGGTCAATCCCTCAGAATGTGATTATTTCCATACTCTAAAAAAATCATGAGCCATATTCAACTCTGTGAAAGTGGATGACCAGCTAAGCTGTATAGCACGTAGGCGTGTTGCTCCTCGGGAGTCCGGACTATACGCGGCCTGCCCATTACGACGACAGAAGAGAAGTGAAATTCAAAATGGAGAACGGCAACTTGTATTTCTGCTTTTTTATATAAATTCGCGTGCATGTCGGGACCTGCGCCCGGAGGAGCCTGACGAAACTAGACACATATGACGTTTCTACAGCGCCGCCACCACGGGAGAGCGGTAGGAAAGGAAACTAGATATTCAAGTGCTTGGAACGCCGACAAAGAGAGGGCGGTACGAACGTAGTAGACATGGCCGACGCGGGTCGCACAGTGGCAAATTTTTGAGATACCTCTATTATCTACCTGGCAGTCTACTGATCTTGAAAATTGTGCCTATTGATAACACATCTACTCAAAATGCGTATCCGAGAGATGCCGACGAGCCCGCTGTGGAAGAAGACGACGACGACGAACACGCGAGCAGTGTGACACTAGCGCGTTCACTCGTGTCACACAAATACAAATACCTACTACAAATGTCATACAAATACCTACGTATTTGTGGACGCAGAATAAAACTACATGGAACCCTAGCCATGCACAGCTTCGTTGTAAAAAAAAAAAAAAGTTGCAGTGGCTTAGCTCGGCTATGCCAGGATATACGTAGCGTTAGCAAAGGTTCAGATGATTATTCTTAGCTTTCCTGGTTGTCTAGATTGTCAAGGATTAGCTTGATTGTCATGCTTACTGCTGCTCCAATGACACAAACGCGGTATACGTATTATGTGGCACATGTATTCATTCCTCCTACGCTCAACCGCTAATTGCCAGGCAACTACTTGGGGATCCGATGAGTCAAGCTTCTCCGTTCTTCTGCGCTGTTGAGCAGCATTTGCGCTCTCCTTCTCCATGGCTATAGCACACTGGCAAACGCCAGTCAGAAGCGCAGCGGCTCCAGCGCAGTGTCAGGCGGCGACTGCACAGCGAGCGAGCGCGCGCCGGCGCCAGTGAGTCTACCACGGCTACGACGTCACTCCTCTGGAATGCGCAGACCGGCGGCGGTGAGTCGCGCGCGGCGGCGGCGGAGTGCGCGAGAGGTGCCGGCTCCGGTGGCTCCGGTGGTGCGCAAGCCGTGTGACATCACTGATCCTTGCGCATGCGCAGCACGGCTCTTGATGTGCCGCGCGAAACGGGCTTAGCTAGGCCAGTGTAGCTAACGCTACAAAACGCTTTAAAATTCATTCTTGTCTGGCCTGAACTGATTCCGCGTCACACGGGCTCCCCAAGCACAGCAGTCCGATCCGATATGGTGCTCGCTGCCCGACGAATGCGTGCGGGCTAAAAAGGAAACACTCTTCGTGTTCGCACGCACCGGCACGCCACGCATCTCGGAGGGCACGTGCAGACTTCGCAACGAAGCCGATAGATGGCGCAGTGCGTCCAGAGGGAATGTGAGAGGAGCAAGGCTGCAGTGCACACCTTATACATGGTGGTGGTTGTAATACGGTATGTCGCTACCAGGCTTCAATGCTAATGCATTAACGTCTGCCAGATTTTTTTAAATTTCCGACGCAGATGGTTTCACTCATAGATTAACGCCCCGAAGCTTTCTTTATTAACAACGAATGAGCGCAGACTCTTCAAAGAAATAGCTCATTCGCTCGACGTAGAAGGGGTACCGGGTTAAAACGGAATTCAGGACACTCTGAGCGTTCTATTTTTTTTGTCTTGCCCAAGCGCTTCTGCGTTCACCGCCAGAGTGCAGATGGCATGACAAGCAAATTATCTCTGCTCAGAGAGGAAAATCAGTATAATACACATAAAAAACGAAAGGCAACTATAGAAGTGGGGCAGTCATTTCGCAGTCCGATTGCATTCACAGCACGTGCCATTTGGCACTGGCGTAGAGCTCGTAATTGGATATACCGCATGATAATTCGATAACTCCTCGCTCACCTTTTGGCTATCCCTTTCCACGAATACCGCATGCGAGACGTTCGGAGTTGGCTTTTATCCTGATTAGTGACGCCGTTTCACGTCCGCAGGCACGTTCGTGGTCTGACTGCTCGTGCAAATGAAATGCGCTCGCTGGTCCACGCCGTCACTTTTGCGGCAGCCTGGCGGCTCGCGGGCGCCTTCATATGCAGCTAGCTGGTTTGCTATAAGACACATTGAGCTGCGTTTTCATTCTATTGTCTGGCTAAAGAAAACAGGAAAAAAGAAAACGAAAAGACTTTTGTATGCACAGTGCGCCATCGCAGAAGAGAGCCGCTGCCAGAGACGTGACGGGAGTCCACTCCTGTCGGTAACTATAATGTAACTAGATGAACCAGGCAAACAACTATACCGAGTCTTCCGATGAACGACACTGTCGACACGGCCGCAAATTTGTGGAGAAAATTGATTGGAAACAGTGACGGGGTAAGGGCAATGTCTTTTAAAGTTGCAATGACTAAGAACTGAGGTTTAAAATTATGCAAAAGAAAACGCAGGTGACTATACTAGACGAGGTTAACATGCGGACAGTGTGTTCGTTGGGATTTACGGAAACTCGGGTGCGGGGTCGGCTGCACCAGCAGTGCAAAGTTTGAGCAAGTCGCCTGCGATATCGACACGTTCTGGCGCAAGAGTTCGTGCTTCTTGACCGCTAAGTTTGCTTCGGTGATATCGAGTTTGCGACGGCCAGAGCGTGAAAGAGCGATGCATATAGAGCCATCTTTGTCTGAGAATTTTAATGACTAGTCGCTGGAACAGTACAGTTACCAAATGTCGTTAGTTTTTTTTTTTTTTGTTAATGAGCAGTGACGATGAATAATTGCTTCAAGGTGTTTACCGTCCAAAATAAACTGAGAGGCTCGGAGAGATGCCGTAATATAGGGTTGTAGATTATTTTGAGCCCTATGGGATTTGGTAACGTGCTCCTAATTCTAAGCGTACAAGCGCTCTTGGATTCATTCCCCATTCGAGCCGCGGCCGCCGAGGCCGAAGAGACTCGAACCCGGAACCTCGCGCGCGGCATCACAATGCGACAACCACCGTAGCGGGTTCGAACCGCGATTTGCTTGCGGTGTTCGTCTGATTTGTTGCCAAAAGACCCGTCCACCGAGTGTGGCTGCCGCGGTGATACACACTACTTGTGACATCTCTGCGTTGAGAGCTTACACGGCAGCAGTTTCCCTCGCATAGCGAAAAATTTGCGCGGAGTTTCACTCGATATCCGCCGAGTACGCCGATACCCAAACGTTAACCGCATATGCGCATGGCTACCGTGAGCGGTCACTTGTATGAAGAGACGCATCAACATATCTCTGGCGGCTCGCTCGCGCGTATTATTTCAAGTCATCAAGCTGCCCAGGCACACTTATTCAGCTGTGTCTCGTGTCCCAGCGTGACATGCAGGCAAAACGAAGCACAGGAATGCTGAATGTCCGAGGATTTCACAGTAAAGGTATCCATGGCTATGTAGGTTGCGCTACTGTAGGCAGTACAGAAAAAAAGAAAGAGAAGTGCAGATGACAACTCCTAGGAAGGACCGAAGTGCCCCCGAAGCAGCTATAACAGACAGGATGACAGCGAAAGAGTTGGTTGCTTGGTTGATCCTATATACAGTATAATGGAGGAGCCCAAACAAGAATTAGATTTGTCGTGACTACGTCAGCAGTTGCCAGGAACGCCGGTGAACCCTCGCGCGAGCGCACGCTGCTCGATCCGGCGCGTCTCCGCAGCTACAATGGCGACGCCTTGACCATGGTGCAGCTGCTACAAGCTCGTGTTGAGACTCGGGTAGCGTTTAGGCCGGTGATCTGTCAGCCAGAGGGATGAGTACGTCCGGGAGTAAAGCGAGAGAAAAAAAGGGTTTATTTTACATATTTACAGTGGCTCCAAATATGGAAGCACACTCCATGGGGAGCACTTTGAAAGTCTCAGCTCACTACATGTCTGAGCAGATTTCAGAACACGTCAGGACACCACTGCACTCAAGGTGTCTCGCTATAAAACATCGGTCTTCCCTAGTTTACCCGGCTAGGGAATCAGATGACATTGATGCGACCAATCAGAGGGGTCGTATTGTTCACCGAACTCCGCATCTAATGTTTCACCTTTGAAGCAAGGACGAGGCAATCCGGAAGCAGGTGGTTCACACTCCTTCCACGAAAGTCGGTGACTTAGTTTATTGCCCTCCAACGGTCATCTTGCCAGGGTCGGGAGAATGGCCTTCACGCTAATCCCCGCTTCTAACGAAGGGTGGCAGTTGTGGTCGGTCGCTTCTAGGTGAGCTTCTTTGTCCGAACGTCACTGCCACTGTCGGGCCGCGTCGCCAGGTAGGCGGCCGCTGATGAAGGGGGTGGAATCGGGGAAGCACTCAAGGAATGCGCACTGCCGAGTTGGGGCGCTTGTTTGCCCGTCTCGCCGGTGTCTGGCAGTGTCGCCGTCTGGGCGACGCTCATGAAAGGGCCTGCCTTGAAGGGAAACAATGAAAGAATGTGCCCGGCCGATTCGGGACGCGACACTCGTCACATTTCAGCCAGTTTCATATCCGCTTCGTGGCTTCGTCCGTGGCTATAAAAAAATAAAGCATGCTTCGTCACTGCCAGCGCAACCGTATTTGACTTGCGCCTACGAGTAGCTTAGCCAGAATTTTTATGTGAGGAGGGGGGGGGGGGGGGTGCTAGCATGGTGGCCCAGTCGGTTACAGAGATAACACCTCGGAACAGGCTTCTGAGGGTTTCTCCTTTCATCCGATGTCGGTTTCCTTGCGTCCTCTGGCTCCTCTTTTTTGATCTTGGAGAGATTGGTGCGTCCCTGTGCTTCCAAAAATTGATCTGCCAATTCCAACATATCTTGAAGCGATTTAGCTTTCCTTTCTTTCAGATAGAGTGACACGCTCGGGTGGCAACAGATGAGGAATTGCTCCTTGATCAGAAGCTCTGTAAGCGCACTGTACTCCTGTGCAGTCTGTGAAAGTTCGGTCCACCTATCAAAATAGTGGCTGAGCCGCGCGGTAAAAAGCGCGGCAGTCTCGCCATTGGCGGGCTTTCCGGTCCTTAACATATCTCGGAAGCCTTCTACGGTGAACCTAAATTTCTTCAGTAGAGCGAATTTCACCCTTCCATAATTAGAGGCATCGGTTGGCGTCAGCCTACCGTACACACTAAGTGCTTCACCGCTAAAACACGTACTCAAAGCAGTGGCCCATTGATCTTCTGACCAATTCTGGCTTTTAGTAACTGTCTCAAATCTGTGCAAGTAAGCATCCAGATCATCTTTTCTTTCATCGAATGCCACAAGCAGCTTGCTAGGGTTCAAACGGAAGCTAGTTTCTTCCCTTTCAGTGCTATCGACTCTTGCCTGAGCGGGAGCGTCTGTACGCTGCTGCGAACGAAGTCGTTCGAGTTCTAACTCGTGCTGTCTTTGTCTTTCTCTCTCAGCTATTTCAGCTTCCCTTTCTTCTCTGATCTGTCGCTCCTTTGCTTCCCTTTCCTCTCTTATCTGTCGCTCCTTTGCTTCTCTTTCCTCTCTTCGCTCCATCGCCCCTCTTTCTTTATTGGCCCGTTCGGCCGCTAGCTTCTCTCTTTCTACAGCTTCTTTTACCTTCTGACTAACCCACTTCCGTAGTTCCGCTCCGGAAAGTCCCATCTTCTCACCAAGGGCAACTAATTTCTCGAGATCCATGATGCTCTTCAAAAACTAGCAGCGTGCAAAAATTATCTGCCTAGATTTCAACTATCGAACTGCTCTCTGCACACAAGTTAGCGAAACGTTGTAAAACACTCAAACTCGTTTACAGTAGCAATGTACACGACCCTAGGCTCTGTCCTGTCCCGGATGCCAGAAATATTGTCACAGACTCCGTGAACGAGGCGCAAACGCCGGACCAAATTCCAAAGCCGACTTATCAGCTTCCCAAAATAATCCCACGAAAGCAAGGAAAATTAAGAATGGGCCCTCTGATGCGCCAGCGAACGCCGGTTGCTGTCCAAAGACCGAGTCAGAGCCCAGAGTTGTCAAAACACAACAAAATATATTTTTCACACAAGCCAGTTACACACACACGTGCACAGTTAGGCTAGACACAACACAATACAATTCAGATGGGTATTAACAAACACAATAAAATAATTAACAACAAGCACTAAGAGTCCAACACGTAAAGTACAAAATAAAAAGGAGCACTAAGTGTCCAATCCTATTCACCAGTGTTGGTCTTGGAGTCAGATGATCTCGGCGTAGCTCGGGGCAAATCTCGAAGAAGGAACTCCTTCCGGAAATGCAGACGCTCGATGAACCCGTCGACTAGCTTGCCGGGGAATCCTCTTCTTCCGCAGATGCTCGGTCTTCACATTACATCACTTCACCGGTGCGGACTGTACTCCACTGCTGATTCTCACACGGCGGTTATATAGCCGTTACAGGCGTTCTCGAACATTCCTATCGGAGTCGTGATCCCGTAGCATGGCCAAAGCTTGGGAATTTTCGAGTCCTTTCTCCTACCTTCGACTGCCGCCGTCGGAGCGTTGTCGAGGGGGGGGGGGGGGTGATGACTCATCCCGTTGGCGCACGTTCACGCTGTAGCAATCTCTCGACTCGCCGGGTGAGAAGGTGTCTCGGCGCGCGCGTGCACACACACACTCTCTCTCTCTCTGGTTAACGTCGCTTCGTTGATGCTCTTCTAGATGTCTAGGCGCCGTTGTTCGCGTTGCTGTTTTGAGGCGTATGCGCTCTCCCCCTCTGTTGAAGTTGCCGCGGGGCCGGCGTGTTCTTTCGCTTGCTTGCGTGACACGCGGCGCGCGCTTGGATTACGCGCTCTTTTGTGACAGTCGCCTTCGAAAGTTCATCCTACGTCGTCTTGACACCCTCCTGCTGGGCCGGTGTAGCAGGAACCAGCGGGCTCTTGTTTTCATCTTGAGTTTGCTGACGTCGACGTAGAGGTTTCCTGCGCTTGCGCACTGAAGCTGCCGCCTCTTTGTTTGTCATATTGTTAATGTTCTTGTGTTGCAGTACTGCGATCATGTTTTTCATCTTCGGACAATTTTTCGAGTTTGCTTCACGACAGCCATCGCACCTGGGGCATGTCGTCACCTCAATCGTATGTGAAGATTGGTCATGATAGCCTGCGCAGAGTAGGCATGTCGGCTGGCCCGTGCAAACAGCGCTAACATGTGCAAACATTAAAACTTTAAACACTTATGGCAATGCTGCGGTCGGTGCACGTGAGGGCGCACCGGATTCTTCACACAGCCCACCTTAACGTGAGCAGGTATAGGGTATCTCCTTCGAAAAGCAGCTTAACGCTTGTTGAGTGGACGAAGCGTCGAAAATCTATTATCCTGTTTGGCGAAGACAACAGCTCTTACAAGTCTTTGTCACTATTATCAATGAAGACGTCAGAGGTGACTCCGGCCCTATCGACCTGAGCACTATGTGGTTTTCTGTGATGTGCAACAGCGTCGCGTCAACCTTCTATGCACTGGTCAACCCTGCGCTGTCTATCAACCCTGCAATGTTGAGAGGGCGCTACGACGTTTACATTTTTCACCCCAGCGTCGCCGACACTGGCCGCTAGAGAGATGATGAACATGATACGCCATTCCAAACGTTAGCGGTCACTTTTCGTCGCTCGTCTGAGAGTTATGCCCTGCGCATGCGCACTTTCAACGTTATCACTACTGGGACAGTCTTGCCTCATGATAAGCAATCGAAAGTGTCACGGCCAATGTATCAATGTATACAGCGTGTCTCCAGTTCCTCCAGCGTCTTTCCAGCCTATAGGGCGTCTTTTCGATTAGATAACAACTTGGGCCACTTGATTTGTGCCCGAATAGAAAACTACAGGAGGATGGTTTGTTGAGGGAGTTGGTATCTAAATGCACATAGTTAGGTGGTGTTTTCTTGCCTCGTGCTTTTACCTTTGTTTTCTTGTTCAATTTTTTGCCATGTGTCTGTTCGGAGTAAATATATTTTAGGGATTTCAGTAAAAAATTAACGCTTAAGGACGCTTAAAGCTTCGCCTTTAAGAGTGGAACGCGATAGCGTTATGGTGCCTATACTCCGTTTCATACATCAGGTGCAACGCTGTGGAGGCTAGAGATACTTTTTGCAGTGGCTGCGTTCGCCCTTAGAAATAGTTCTGTGTTTATTGACCGATTTTTGTTAAAATGTTCTTTATGTAAGTTCAGTTCTGAATGGAAAAATGAATTTACCCTTAGAAACAAACAAACCATGTACTCATACCGCTGCTAACACGTTGTTTTAGATCAATTTGCTTTTCCTTGTTCTTTATTTTTGCAGCTCGTCGCGGCAGCCTCACGTGCAAGCTGGCGTGAGAAAACGCAGCTAGCGCGCAGCGAAGCATAGACGGAACGCGGGGAGTGATACATTTTGGTGAACGTACTTCTTGCGTAGCTTCCACAGCGTTGCACCTGATGTATGAAACGGAGTATAGGGGCGCGATCTTGTACGCGTTCCAAAATGGAACGGAGGCGTTCCGTTCCATCGAGCCGCACACGATTGGTCAATTTCAACCGCGACGTTCAAATTGACCAATCGTGTGCGGCTCGATGGAACGGAACGCCTCCGTTCGATTTTGAAACGCGTACAAGATCGCGCCCTAGGTCGCATCGCATTTTTCTTTAGGAGTATTCTTCAGTGCAACACCCAACGTGAAAAAGCCAGCTTACAAAGAGCAAGCTTACACTGATCCTCTTAAAGTCGGCTTCACTTTTAAACACAAATGAATTGTTGGGAAGACATTTTTTTTCCAGGGGCAATATAAGCCGTCTTATATCAAAATGTGAAGGCCCTAGGACCTTTTCTTATTATTTTGGTAATTGTTTGCGGTTGCCCCGACGCGCGAGCATGTCCAAAACGCATTAGGCTGGCTAAGTCCCAGTTTGACCGGCCGAGGAGGTGAGCGCCATCCAGATGGTGTTTTTGCAAGTAATCCACCCGGGCGCGCCGCTGTTAATCGTATGATAGAAATGCTGGAAAAGGGGTTTTGAATTCCCTCGTAACAGAATTACGTTTTCTCGTACATTCAAATTACAATCCGACGCTGTCATGTCTGTAGGCTGTGGTTAAGTCGTAGTTTACTGTTTTTATGACGGATTTTACTTTGAGAAACTCAGTTAGGTCACTAACAACTCTGCACCACACGTAGGGCTTGCGTGGTCGGGGTGGCTCGGGATTATTTTTTCAGGCGCGGACGCCGACGCAGGATTTTCTGCGACGCGGGGCCCTTAACGCTATCGCGTTGAAAACGTCAGTTGATAGCCCTGTGTCCGTCTTCCTTGCCTTCTCATCAAGCCTTTTCGGACTGCTCGCCTCAAGAGAACGACTTGAACCACTGGATATGCGGAACTGTGTACGCGCCACTATAGGTGCGTGCCCAATTTAGGCCGATCCCCCGTAATGGGTACCTGCGACTTTGACACAGAAGGCATAGACTTCCCAACCTGGGCTTGACGAAACTTTAAACTTTACTGAGCATCGTCGCTCGCGGAAGCAAATGAAAAAGTCGCCAGGCAGCGCGGTCGCGTAGGCTTGTTGCGTACGGGAGGGCGGGCTGCGATACTGTGTCTTCCATTGCATTTCGTTCGCACAAGCCTTCCGTTCAAAGCCACAACAGCCTCGAAAACACGAAGGGCCCACACCCGCTGATTAGATTGTACACATTTGCGGGCAGGTACTCCGACGCTTCATTGTATAAAATGCTTTCTTTAAATTATGACTATTATCTGGTAGCAATTAACTGACTGCTTCATGCTAAAATTTAAGATTATTTATATTTTTTATTAGCGTGTCCTCCGGACAGTTCTTAACTTTGGGAAAACCTATCGTGCTACTTATTCTGTACCTGTTAAAATGTACCGCATTACTGTAATAAATCGGCATCGAAAATAAAAAAAGATATGATATAAAATGACGTTCGGAAAAGTCTGCAAAGCACGAAATTTCCCTATAATAAAATACAAAACCTAAATGTTATAAACACTGCGATACAGATACACAAAATGTCGCAAAAGAAAAAAGTGCATACAGTAGCATACATACAGCATATACACTGCACATAGCGGCTGTCACAACCAAATGTCACCAAGAACGAAAAAAAAAAAAAATTGCCGCAGGGTCCCACGCAAACGGCTTCCACTGTGTCCCGGTGGGCGGCGCTCACAACTTCTGCCTTACGTTCCCGTCTGCCCGTCAGATTAGTGAGTGGGCACGAAGGTTCTTCACTGGGTGGGTGGTAGACGGCACGTGTCAAGCTGTCGCAGTGCTTCGGTAGTCGTGGAGAGAACGGGCGCGAGCTCTCCCACCCGTAGTCTTGCCACCTAGATCGATATCGATTAACTAGTTCAGTAAGAGTGAGTTAGGTGGATGATGACACACGCGGGCAAAGTGGTTTCCTTCTTCCTGGAGACGCCTCCGGGATTGCGCGGGTCACGCGAACGCTGACCACTGTGTAACACGATCAATATGTGCATAAAGCTGCGAGCGTGAGGCACCGTTACTGATTTTCAATCGAGGACGTTGCGCCGTAGCTACCCCAGTAGTTCAGTCGCAATGGCGTTGCACGGCTGACCACGACGTCGTGGGTTTGATCCCGGCCGCGGAGGCCTCATTTCAAAGAGGGTGGGATGCGTACCGTGCATTGGGCGCAGGCTGAAAAAAAAAAGTTTCGTAGGCCCTTCCACTTTGTGAAGGTGGTTAACCAGCGAAGCTGAAACGTGCGGCCCCGGTGTTTATCACTGGGTTAATTCCGAGGGTACAATAAAACATTTCTCAATTATCAGGTTACACACACGTTCTTCGGCTGCGATGGAGAGAACGACGTCACTATCGGTTTGCCCGCAGTCCGCCGTTGTCGCTTGCGTTCGATGTCTCGAGTTTGCTCGGCGACGTGGTTAGCAGCATTCGTCCTCCATTGCCGCTTGCGATTCTTCGAAATTAAATTGCTTCAAGATTAAATATGTCCACTACGTAAGACAATGAATGGCTCATACCCCGCTTAAGCAATGGCTCATACCCCCGGAAACGCGGCCTCCCCATTACGACGACAGAAGAGAAGTGACATTCTACGCTGGAAGGATGAGCGGCAACGCAGCCAGCTGTGGAAGAAGACGACCACGACGAACGCGGGGGCAGTTGCACGAGCGTGTGCCAAGCACGAGCGCGGTGCGCACCCCGAGGGGCGCCAACGAGCGAGCTGCGGATGAAGACAACGACGCTCGAGCCAGCACAATCAGTGCCCAACGCAGCGCACGTGATTAGTTAAAAGGAAGGGACTTCTTCGGCCTTTAGCCATTATAGCACTAATAGTTTTTATTTTGATATTTGAAAAATTTGCGGCAAGGCAAATAAGGTAATAATAATAAAATAATAACGTCAAATATAAGCATTGATGGTCCCGTACATCGCTTAGGGCATGTTCGCCACGTGTTCACAGCATGTGTGAAAAAAGCCTAAACCCGCAGTTAAACGCATAGGAGTTGGCTTAAGCCAATCCGAACACAAGAAATAATGTTTGCACGGGCCCAGTTTCCCGGTAATGAGGTGCCCTGTGCGTACCTTTTACATCCACGGGAAATAGAATGATGTTTTATTTGCTTTGCGCTGCGTGCGGGAGTATTTTATTTGGTCATTCGGGCGAGACGATGAAACACTGTAGCAGCTATAAAGAATTTTTCATTAGCGATACCAAACATTAGGACTTCGAAATGTTCTCGGCATGTCAGCCTAATATAATAAGCATACGCACGAGAGAATAAGTTCCCAGTAGGCTCCAGCAATTGAAGCTTAGTACTTGCCTTGTGCAGCAGTATGTTTAAAAAACAAAAAACAAAAAATTAAAAGACAAAAAGTTTTTAAATACCTCTCATACTGCCTGCAGATATTGTGCGTTGTTTGAAAGATAGCAATCTAAAGGGTAAAAAATAAGTAGGTAATTATGGTTATACTAACGGGCTTCTATGAACACTTAACAATCAATAACTCCATCAATCAATCAATTATTCAATCAATCTTTATTTTACGTGCCCAGGAACAGCTGGAGATATAAATACTGGCGCGCAAAGAAGCAAGAACAAATAAAATGCAAAGCCACCATGACTAAAAGTTACGGGATAAAAAATGGAACAAAAAGCAAGGAGAAACAGAATAAACAGGTACATAATGAGAAACCATTCACCAATGACACAGTTTTGGGAGACAGAGTATATATATGCGGAGGGAGAGAGGAACGATGCGAAGTCAGCAGAGAAGCACAGCTAAAGAGCAGGCTCAAGACGAAGTGCGACGCTCGGACCAGAAAGAAGGCAACACGCTTTGAAAGACACCGAGATGAAGAAAATGACAGTTGCATAGACTACGCATTCCGTGGACAGGGGATTGTCCGCTGAAAGAGACAGGAACGTGGAAGGGTCTTTGAAGGGCTGTAACGCTGCGCGTTAGATACGGGGATACGCGTTAGATACGGGGATGTAATGCTGCGCGAGAGGTACGGGGATCGATACCCAGCACCTCCACCAAAATGTTGCAGGAAGAAAGCAGGCCCGCGAGTGTAGAAGGATGTATATTTACAAGCGAAGAAATATGGCGTTCAGGCAACGGCCAGAGACTTCGTCTTCCTCTCGTTCGCGTCACCTTCTTCTTTCCCTTCACCGTTACAATATTTAGCTTTGAAGAACGATTCTAACGCACGCACTCAGGAGGAAGTATATCGAGCAAACAGAACTGAAAAAAATAGATATAAAATAAATGTACGTCAACATCGTGGATGACTATTGTCGTGACACCAAATCACACCTAAGCACAGGTGCGACGCCTTTAGCACTCCGCTATGCATACGTGCTTCGGAAGCAGCAATAATTGCTCCAGCGCATGCTTTGCCCAGTCTCTTGTTGGCACTGAAGGGTTAAAAGCTCGATTCCCTCCACAGCAACGTATATGAAATTTTCCTTAGTAGGCATTTTACTTGGTCGCTGGTAACGGACAAAGTTTGGCGAGACTCTGCGGGAGCTTGTCCGAAATCTGGCTAACGCCAACTGCCGGAATTTCGCGCTTGCTTTTCTTGTCGATTGTTCCACTCTCATCACCCCTTTCCTTTTATTGCGATAGCAATTATATGGACACTCAAAAGCAGATTTCTGCCGTCGGCGTCGCCGTCGCCGTCGCCGTCGCCGTGAGGTTCCGTATGACGTCATTTGGAGAAGAAATCGTCGCCGCACGCCGAACGCTGTATGTGCGAGTGAAAGGGAGCGAGGGGCGCGTCTTTCACGGGGAGTGAACGCACGGCGGAGAACAAACGCGCGTTCTGCGCCGTGCTCGCTTAAGGGCTGCAGAAGTAGGCGTCTCTGTTCTCCTTTACAATCACCATGTATGTAGAGCAAACGCGCCTTCTTCCGACGCGCGAGAGGCCGTGGGGGAGGGGGAGGGAAGGGAGGCGACGTTTAGCTGCGGCACGCAGTGCCTATTTATATCAGAGGCTCCGGCAACAGTCACCAACGCCGCACGCATTTTGAGCGAACGCGGGCAAAACGCCGATGGCGTCGACAACAGTTCTGCGTGTTGCCGATGCTGCTGCATGTCCAAGTTTATACAGCTGATAAAGCTAATATCGTTACTCCGTATAGCTCTCTACAAGTTTGCTATCGCAATTGATGCTTCGCCTCTCAGGTGAAACTGCGACAACTTTTTTATTTCTATATTTCAATCTAACAAATAATTTTCTTCATTTAGTTATTAACTACATTGTATAATTGGTTTCATGAGGTTATATCTGACAAAAAACCCTCGCCCACGGCTTACCATTAATTTTTAGCGCTTAATACAAGTGAGGTGGGTTTTCGATTCTAGGACAGTGCCACTTTGTGCTGTAATGTGAGCCGTTATTTTTAACCCCTCGAGTGCCGGGACAGCTCACACGCTTGTGAAACGCTGAAAGCGCGCCCAGGTATTCTCAATTGAGCAAGTTAGTTCTGTGGATGGTGTCAAGGTGAAAGAAAGCAAGAGTAAAAAATGTGGTTGATCCCTCTTATATAGGAATCGGTATAGAACACGAAAGTGAAACGTGTCTTCACAGAAGTAGTGTAATGTTTATTGCACATTGATATATAATGTCTATTGGTGTTTTGTGGCTAAAGCGCCCTTAGGCGTTGATGCACCCACGCTGACGCCTGGTGGCACGTCTCTTCCATCACGACTACCAACGTCGATGACCATGAGCAACCGTCGTGCATATGGAAGCTGCACTACGCTGCACACGCTAGCACAACGCGAAAGACGAAGCACGTAACTGACACACTAATACAACGCACAAGACAAAGCACGTAACTGAATCGTCACCGAGTCAAATCAGCGCGTACAGCGCGTCGTAATTGCAGCCTCCGCGATCAACTTCAGAAACATTTTCAGAGCTAATTGCGGAGGCCACGCTCCGCTGTGCTGAGTACGGTGAACGCCACCTAGGTGGCGTTGGTAGTGCTTCTTGATGCCAGCGTCCCTTCGAATGCTGGCATCGAGGCGTCGTAGTGCTGAGACCACCGAAGCGTTCACTGTCGGTGCGCGTTAGTGTCATAATGCAGTACTTCTCTTTTCTGCTCGTAGGCGGCGGCACCGCCCCGAGCAAGAGCGCGGGTACACGGAGGAGTGTTAGATATATAAGGCGCGTCTGTGTAGCTCTCTGCAAATGCGTTTGTGGCGCAATGGGTTAAACGCTCGGCGATCTATCGTCGCGGACCGAGAGGTCGTGGGTTCGATTTCCAAATTTTGCATGTTTGTGGAACTTTTTCTTCTGGTTTATTTCTTTGTATTATGTTCGTGTACATTGTAAGAACGTCATTCCGTATGACGTATTTCCGTGACGGAAATACGTCAGTGAAGTCTTGGTGGACCCCGGCATAAAACACTTTCGTGTTAAAAATGTGCTGTCCCCAAGGCTGCCCCCGGAGGGCTACGAACGGAGTTCAAAGCTCTTTCCATTTTTTAAATATTTATGATTGAGTAACAAATTTCGGATTCTGGGATAGCCGTCTCTGATGCAGCCAGAGTTTTACATGCTTCTACATCTAAGTAATAAAAAATAAAGACAAAGAGAAATAATGAACTGAGAAGTTCAAACGGCAAAGGTTAACCAGAAATAGTCCAGGTTGGCTGTGTTACGCTTGTGGAGCAGAAATGTTGCATAACCAGGCGTTTCAAAGTGCCTCTCACGAGGTTGGCGCATTGTAAATAAATAAAGAAAAAAAGACCCAGAGTCTAGATGAAGCAGTAACGATCCTGTCGACAAGATCATTACACCGTTGTACGTCGCGAAAACAGTTGAAAGTTGAAATGAATGTCAGCGAGCCCATTTTTTCTCAGGTCAGCCAGCCACTTAGATCAGAGGCATCTCGACTACCACATCAGACTGCCACATCAGACGTAGTTTGCTCTACAAACTTCGAAAATCTGCATCTGGAATTAAAAAAAAAGGAAGAAGGAAAAACAAGGAAACGGGGCATTGCTTTTGACGTATATGTGACGTATCCAATATATGGGCTCCGATGTGGGTGAAGTCAGTCAAGGAGTGTCGCTTGCAGACCTTGGTCGAGGCATGGGAAGAGAAAGCTTTTGCTACAATGAGGGCAGCTCGCCCTCTCTCATTTCGTTTGCTTCCACATCGGAATTCTATTTCAATCCTCTTTATTAATGTCTTGCATGAAAGTAAGGAGTATACACTAAACAGTACTACATTTAGTAGCTTGTCGAGGCGGATGTTCTTTCGACACGACGGCAGTGGACCATTAAATAACCGTTAGGCATATGGAGCCATAATAACGAATTAAGGCACCAGAGCGAAGGGGAAGAGGTGCAATAAAAATTAGGCAAAAATAAGCAGTGTTACTGCCACGTACGTATATTACGCACAGCTTTCCCAGCTTTAAAGCAAAGCCAACAAAATCAAACCAAGGCAATCATAAGGATAGCAAAAACAAGCACAATACACATTACATTGCACATGTGGTATGGGAGCACTTGTAGGCTGTGCCAAAGCGTTTGCAACAAGGAACCAGGGAAAGCAGCCCTTTTCATTAAAGATACTTGCCACAAATATGTCCAGTAGCTCTTTCATTGGTATCCTTATTATGTCGATACCTTTATTGTTAAAGTTATTCAGCCAGGTGGCAAGCTCATAATGTAACATGTGGTTTCAATAATTCGTACGGCAACTAGTTTCACCTTTCAGGATTGCGGGTAGCCTTCGTAATAGAATTAATTTTAAGTCTTGCGAAAAATTCTGATGTGGTGCCTTTTTTTCAATTTGTGCATAGGGGCGAGGTAGTTTGAAATTATGAAGTGGAACCACAGTTACAATGCGCATTTCTTCAAGTCAGCAGTGTGAGATAGATAAGGCATTTTACGCACTAAGCTCATGACATGGTTTTGCAAATCTAAGAGCTTATTTATATTTTCAACAGTTGTCGTCTGCCAAATAAGTTCTGCTTAAGTAAGAAGGGGAGAAGAACAATGACATTACCTGGAATCAAAAGAATTCCGGGAGTAACGCTGCATAAAACCGACAGCGCGAAACAATTTGTTGAGGCGGAAGTTGGCATGAGCATCCCAAGACAATGTATGAGAAATATAAACACCTAATGTGCTGAGGGATTCCACATCTTAAACTGGTATATAACCAAGAGTAAGTGGCTGGATGCTGACAACTTTGCTACGTGGATGAAAAACTACTACCTTCGTCTTACTGGCATTCAACTTTAGGTTGTTATCTGATGACCAGTGTTCGATCAAAGCTAAAGTTCTGTTGGCGCGATTCACGACATCAGCAGTAAAGTGGCCAGAACGGAAGATACTGCCATCATCGGCATAAACGATGTAATTTACAGCCACGTAGAATAGCAATTCCAGTAACGTTAAGGATGAAGACGGGGGCCTAGGATGCTAGCTTGCGGAACTCGCACACAAACTGACTTCACTGCAGACGCTGAGCCACTGAAATCAACACACTAGAAATGACGTTACAATAATGATGATATCAACGAGTGGGCCACACCTCTTATGCCATGGTAACGAAGTTTTTAAGCAAGGCCTGATGGTGAATGCTGTCAGAAGGTTTGATGAAATCCAAAATGACACCAAATAGTATGTTTTTGTTTTCAAAGTTTTCCAGGATGTATTCTTTTTGAGCCAGAAGGACAAATGCGGTCGACTTCTCTTTCTGGAACCCATACGGACGCTGACCCTATAATGTTGTAACAATCTGTGAAAGAGGTCAGGCCCAATTTCTTTTTTTCTATAATCGGCTGTCTACCGCCCATCGAATAAGCCACTGCGCTGGCAAATTTATTCTGCCGAAGCCCGCCAGGTGGAGGAAGGCTCACGAAAGAGAAACACGGTTATCACGATGCTACTAGCACGAAGCTACCAGGGAAACCTATGTGGTTTCTCAGAACCCTGGACAAACGGCGTTGGTCCCGGGTCCATACAAGTTTCTCAGAAAGAACCCTTCGCAGCTGAAGAAAATTTCGCCCTGGTCTAGAGATTTAACAGGGACCAATTACATTTGGTCCCGCGTTTGATCTCTAGGTCAGGACGAATTTATCTTCAGCATTTTGCTCAGAAACCCTTAAGGGTTCACTTTGTTGCTATCCCCTCCCCTCCCTATTTTAAAATTTAATGGTTACCACACAGCCTAAAGGCACTACAACTCCTATAAAGGGTGGATGACAATTTCTCCCTTTCATAAGCCACCACGCTGGTCGTTAGAGTAAAAAAAAAACGAAAAAAAAAAACGATCTCGTTTTACAAACCACGCAAGCGGTGCTTCAACGATTGTTAGAAATCCTTTACATTTGGGGACGGTTGCCCGTATCGAACACCAGCAAAGTTGAGCAACCAATCGGCCAGGCCCGTAGAGGGCGCTCCACCATAGCGCGACCAAGCCTGCTCGTAGCCAGAAAGAAAGAGAGAGAGAGAGAAAAAAAGGGAGAAATAGAGAGGGGGTTTGCAGTAGTCGCAACAAAAAGCGTCGTCGCTACGTCGTTGTTTGCGGAGTTCGTCGATAAATTAGACCTTTGCTCGAGCCCCAGTGAAGCTGGCTACATTGCCGCTCGATGGCGTGAGGGGGCGCTCTCTCACGCACACGTGCCCGCCGTGGCCCGGCGGCGATCAATCACGTCGTCAGATTAGCTTTCTTGTGCCTTTCTGCGAGCCTGCGCTGCCATGCCCGCGCAATCGTAGCCTTCTATAGGAAACACGACACTGCGGGAGCCCGTTGCCACGGAAAGCTGTATGCGAGCGTCAAGCAGTGCGCGCGGTGAAGGCAGCCTATGAGAACGCGAAAAGGAAGGGGGGGAGCTGTGTGTGAGGCTGCGCGTCGGATAGTTTCCTAGTATACGGAGGAAAAGAATACCGTATAGAGTCACGTTATAGCCCTAATCCTGACGTGGAAGGGCAGCATGGCAAAACAATATTGCATATTTGAGCACGATCGGCCCATTTTCCTGGCTAGTAACTGCCATTTCGCCTTCGAGTTTTCCTTTCTGAGCATGTTAATACTTCCACTTTAGTTTGCATGTAGACTCAGCAATAAGGGTGCCGGTTTATGGCGGAGTTACGTGACATTTCCTTTGGCTTACACATCGCTGTCGGTGACGATGCGTTTATATTAGGTTGTAGAAGGGGTTATGGCAATAACGTACCTTGAAGTAGTATTCAGTAAAAAAAAAACAGAATACATATATAATACATATACATATACATATATACATATATCATATCATAAGAAACCAACAAACAATGAGACCAAGGACAACATACGGTAAATTACTTTTACTTTCTAATTTAATAAAAAATGATAAATTAATGGAAGTGAATATGGATGAAAAAACAACTGGCCGAACGAAGAAATTATAAATTAACGGAAATGAAAATGAATGAAAACACAACTGGCCGCAGGTCAGTTGTTTTTGTTACGGTATCAACTAAACCGTAACAATGATATTGAGATGTTCTTTCTTGTGACAGAGCAGACGTTTTTATCAGTGAGTATATTTGCGGGGCGCGCTATTTCTTTTGGTTGTGCCTTGTGTTTCTGCAGACTACTTAAAACGTGCATTCGAGCATACGATTAGCTTGTTAGTAGCGGAATGTTTCAAACTAGGGAAGTGGGCTAATTAATATATGATCGATTGCCAACACCGGCGAAGCTAAACGGACCGCTGCATAACAATTTCGCGACGCGACGGTAGGCTTCCAACTGACCTTCAGCAATGCAAAAGAGAAGTTCTCTCGGGGGAGACGTAGCCAGGCATAAAACGTGAATTAGCATAATAAAAAGAACAAAAGAAAGAAAAAGAGATTCAGGCGCCGGCGGTTGTCAAATGCCTAATCTTCTTTATAGAAAACAACTGCTGGAAATAATTTTTTTCCTTTTCATCAATAATATTTAAAAAAAGAACAACTAACCTGTGCCAGAAAGTTTATTACTTGCATGTCTCATAAACAATGAAGTTCTTAGTAGTCGTCGAGCATGGCCGCATGTTGGTCGTTCAGGAAACTAATTAATTAATTGCAAATAAATGCAGTTGCCGGTGAGTCAAGATCAAAGGAGACGATGAAATTCCTGACAATCTCCTGCTCTTGCTTTAAGCGAGAAAAGCAACGTTATTTTATGCAAATTAATTGGGAATGCAGCAGAAATATTGAGGGCATACAAAATTATAAATTTTTTTTACACTAAACATAATCCTGCAGAAAATCGGCAAGTCAAGCATGTTCAACAATTTAAGAATGGAGGGTATAATCACACCGAAGATTGAAATCCACAAATAAATTTTTTTTCAGCGAACATAACAATCTCATAAGCGTCAAATAAAACAATCTAAACGACGTAGCGATCGGACAAGGCAGACAAGAACAAAGAATTCCCACCGTGGTGGTGTAGCGGCTTTGGCGTGGCGCTGCTAAGCACAAGGTAGCGGGTTCGAATCCCGGCCACGGCGGCTGTATTTCTATGGGAGGCGAAATTTAAAGACGCCCGCGTACCTGGTGCACGTTAAAGAGCTCCCGGTGGTCACATTTATTCCGGAGTCCTCTACTGCGGCGTGCCTCTATAATTCTATATAGTGGAATTGTTGGCACGTAATATACCCCAGATTTTAATTTTAGCAGACATTCGGCCTAGACGCATCTGGTCCAGTGGCCAATTACAGCAAATGCCAAGGATAAAGCATATGCGTATAAGTATATGCGATAAAGCATATACACGAACAGAAGCTTTGAAAATTCAGCCCTTGGAAAAAAGGCCCCACAACCACCAAACTACACGAAAAAAAAAGAAAAAAAAGGAGGAAAGAAAAATTGTACCATATACACTCCATCCTACGTTTACTAATCCTCTACAGGCCGTGTGCGCGGCCCATAAGCCATCCACTCTCATCATTGATTCATGCGGTTTAAAGTCCCAAAGCGACGCAAGGGCTGTCACAGACGCCGTAATATGGACGGCTTGGGATTAATTTTCACCGCCTGGGTTACATTATGTTATTTGTACTTTACTTGATGTAATAATGTTCTTACTTGCGGTATTGTCTTTGAAGGCCTCTGTTACTGACCACCCAGCTTAATAACCCACACGTTAATTATTTTATGTATTTTACTGCATGTATAACGTTGTTTAAGGTAACACACTTTTTATATACACGATGCACCTCTTCTCTCTGTAATAGTCGTTCGGTCGTGAGTCTACAGCAATAAATAAATAAGTAAGTAAGTACGTAAGTAAGTAAGTGGATAATAAATAAATAAATAAATAAATAAATAAATAAATAAATAAATAAATAAATAAATAAATAAATAAATAAATAAATAAATAAATAAATAAATAAATAAATAAATAAATAAATAAATGTGCATCGAAAATAGTTACACGGACTCTTGCCCCCAACGTGATCCAGCCTCCGTACCAGGGAATCGAACCTATGACCTTGTGTTCAGCAGCAGGAAGTATTGGATCAACCAATCTTTACATATACGTGAGCATGCACGTATAGGTTGAGGGACGTGCCTCAGCTTCATACCGCGTGCTTAGATGCGCCAATGCTATGCTTGTGGTGCTGGCGAAATAAAACTTTTCAACGAGAATTTGCCGTAATGGACGCATCGCGAAAGAAAATGCAAAACAGCGGCTAATTATCATGAACTCTGCCTATTACTTCGGGGTTAGCGATAAAATCACGCAGTGCTTCGTTAATGACTTCAGTTACGTGCCTCTTTAAAAGCCGCGCCAAGCATTGCTTAAAGGCATAGTCCGAGGAGATCTATATATACCTTGGGCTACTAAACCCACTCAGCTGCAGTACTCAGCGCACTTAAGTCTTTCCTTTTTTTCTTCTTTCGTTTACCTGCTCTCTCATCCCTCCAACTATATGCTGATAAAATAATAAAGCCTACAATATTACGGAATTTAGGTCATTTGCATTAGCTTCGTGTACTTAGCCCAACTTGCTGTTTATAGCACTGACGCGAAACCGTAGTTATTATAAGGGGCACATTTTATTAGCCGCGGCCCGATGTCAGTCGGAGTAAAATTAATAACAAGCCTAGCGGACGTGCTTGTAATATATACTCACGAGACTCCCTGTACGTTGCATCGCGCGATGCTTTGAATCGTTTTCAAAATGAATTCGGAAGATATTACCTTAATTCTTCATCCTGGTTATGAAGTAAGATGCAGGTGGAATTGTATGAAAGAGGTTTATTTATGTACTTGCCATCTACTACAATCAAAATTCACTCTAATTAGGTCTCAGCTGTTTTTTCTTCACAGACCACGAAAAGCAACTGTAATGCATGCTGGATAACTGAAGAAAATTTTAAGCATCTAGGTGGCACACTTCTGCAGGTTGCAGCATAAACACAGCAACCTATCACACCATGTTTACATGTTTCTCTGTGGGTATGGACAAGTAGAGCAGCTTGTACCAAGCGTGATGAGAGGGTTACTATATTCGCAATGAATGGGGTACGCTGTTTCTTGTCATTCGACTGTGATAGTTAAACAAAAATAAATGGTTTTAATACGATAACTTTCTTTTGCTCTTCCCTCCACATTGCGGTTAGTCACTTTCGGATTGTTTACTGCTTTATAAAAAAAGTTCATTTCCACAAAAGACGATACGAACATTTTGAATGACAATGGGCGGCACAATACCACCAGGACGATGTACGGAGCCAAAGTACTGATGGGTACTACTGTGTACTGATGACAAAGTAGTGAGCATTGTATACATGAATACACGAGACATTTTCACAGAAATATCCGAGTGCGCATGGTCTCAGTATCATATTACCGCTCAGATCACCAGACACACGTTTACTGCCAACTTCCGACACCGGATGTCACTAAGTTCTATTAGGCGTTAGGGAGCCTAAATTCAAGCGCTGTTTTAACGGCGTTGCATGTAGGCTCCCTATTAGGCGTGGACGTAAAGTACCAGCGAACAGGCTTTTATAACCCTCGTATGTTGACCAAGTATTCCCAGCTCTGTTCGGCGTAACAACTGCCGAAAAATTTAAACTTGCCCCTTCATTCCATCCTGTGAAAATGGATGTACAGCGAAGCTGTTGCCGACTAGGGAGCTTACATGCCAGCACCGTTCGGCGTTGCATCTAGGCTCCCTATTGCCGACGTCACACAC
Source organism: Dermacentor silvarum (assembly GCF_013339745.2). Lineage (NCBI taxonomy): Eukaryota > Metazoa > Arthropoda > Arachnida > Ixodida > Ixodidae > Dermacentor > Dermacentor silvarum. The sequence goes on from NC_051161.1 coordinate 119,336,324, forward strand.
GCGCCCCCACCAGAAGGCGTTGCACCGTCGAGATCAATGTAGCGTCCACGACCTCGTTCGCGCTCTTTCCGGCGGTGCTTCGACGCCGCGGTGCATCTTCGCGGCGTCCATACGCCGCTTGCACGTAACTCGCGTTCGCGAAGTGAACGTCACTGTAATTTTTTGACAGTCTCGCCCTGATGTCAATTACGGTCGCAGCACACCCTGCGCGACCGATGCAACGGACCGAGCGCCCACTCATCAAGGACGGATACATAGTGTGCACACATTCGTCGCGCGCGCACGCAGGTGTGCCGGAGTGCAGCATATATCCTCATTCTAGAACACCCTCCGCCTGGCGCAAGTTTGTTATTGAACTAATTTAATTTCTCAAAGTAAAGTGCGTCACAAAATTTGTAAAGTAGGACTTACACACAACCTGTAGATATGATAGCATCCGATTGTAATTTGAACATACGAGAAAACATAATTCTGTTATTCGGAAACTCAAAATTACGCTAGCTCTGGAGACGAAATTTTTTTTGTCGACGTGACGTTGTACACGCACGGACGCAGAAAATTTGTCGGGGTAGCCATAGACAGTTTCGCTGTAAAAAAAAAAAAAAAAGATCTTCCTATATAAGACCTGTACATAAAACGTCGGCCCACAGGCATACCTGCAGCTTACCGATCTGTCAGTGTAATGGATAATTAAAATAAAAGGATTGTCTGATTTATTTTACTTTCGTTTATTTAGCCGCTCAGCATGATCTAGTGGGTGTGTGCCGGTTCTTGGCCAAACCTCCCGGATGGGCCATGTCCCACTACGATTCCTACATAAAACATCATCAATTCAAGCCAAAGCAAGCCTGTTTTTGTATAGCATCAAACAAGCATTACCGATAAGCAAAGCTTTGCTTCACATTGATTCCAACATGTGCATTGGATGTGCACGCAATATCAACATATCTGGATTGAAGAGGTTATCAGAAGAAAAAAAGGCAAGAAAGAAAAGAAAAGGAAGAAGGCATGACCATAATTAAAAACTATTCGGAAGAAAAATCACTACTTACATATGTAAATAAGTAATACGTACATATATGTGCGTATGTATGCGTTACAACATAACATGATATTCTGAGCGACACCTACAAATCAATCGCTTATAAAGATATCAACTGAACGTTGATTCTTTCTGAATTTTTCACGTTGGAGACATATCACTCGGTAGTGAAAAGCTAGTTGAAGAACGGCTATTGCTCCTGAGCTATATTCGTTTCTGAGGAGGATATTAATGCGATTATCATTTCTTTACGAAATTTAACCACTTTTCGGTATGTATGATCGTATCTAACATATTTCACACAGTGACCCATAGAGTTTCTTACAACAATTACTAGAGGGCACTCTGGCACAAGTGCAAGCGGGCGCTTCAGCCAACATGGGAATGACAGTTAGTCCATCGATTTGGCTAAACTTGGCTATTCTGGCTTCAAACTGCTGCGTGACTTTCTAAGCTGATCATTTTCAAGAAGTTACTGCGTTATAAATAATTAAGTAATTATTATTAAAATTATCTGGCAGCAGGATTCCAACCCAGGACCTATAGCACGGAAGCTCGACATTGAAACCTTTAGTCCATGGACGTATGCATCGATAAGCGGCGTAGAACACGCTCATGAATTTCTCGCGGGCAAGCCAGCGCGTTTCGATTCGGCCACCTCGACAAGTCGAACCGCTGCCATTAGCAGTGATTATACGTGGTCGCAGAGTCTTCTGCATTTAGAAAAGTATAGATTGCTTTGAAAGTTACGACAATGAAGGCAGATAAAGCGTAAGGTACAAAGCTACAAGCACGAAGACGAGACAAAGTCATGTACTACCCGTCATCCTCATGATGGGAGAACGATCGCAGCGCCGGATTTCCCTCTAGTAGTTATTGTAGGAAACTCTATGCAGTGACCCAAGTTGTCTACTATCTTGGACCACTAGGTATATACCGACAACATGGGCCACTGCATATGCGCCTGAATTGACAACTTTCCGCTGGCTGCTGTCTGGCCTAGTAGACAACTTGGGTAACTGGGTGCACAGGCAACTTTGGCACTGCATACGGGATATGGATGTGTGCTCATCCTTGGCAGACATCCAGAATGAATGTGCCAAGGTGACACAAGTGGTATATAGCCTTAAATGTCTCAAAGCGCGGCCGCTTGACGGATATGGATTACAACGAAGTTGCAGCCGATATATATACTATATACATTATCCCTAGTATATATACTATATACTAGGGATAACGCGAAGTTTCAACTGAATTTACACTTGGACAGTGGAACTCGATGGAATTTACCAACGATCGTCTCCACAACTTGGATTCGAATCTACAGCTCCGTCTTCCGTCAGGAACATCTAGAGCTGCGGAGGCGCTTCTGTGGCGCTTGTGGGTTGGCGTGGGCTTCACGAACGCTTGCTCATTTCGGATCGGAATGGCCAACAGCCCTACATGCGATAACCGTAGCTGCGAGACAACAATCGCCCACCTTCTCTGCGAGTGTCCCCGCTTCAGTGTGCCCAGGAAAGAACTTTCAAGAGTGTCAGCTAGCCTTGACAAACGCACTTCGTCGGAGGAAAGGGTCCTGGGACAATGGCCGAGACCGTCCTCTGCGCAGAAGGCTTTGAAAGCGTTGTTACGCTCCTTGCGGAGAACTGGTTTTAGAGAGATATTTTAAGCAGTGCCGTATTCTCCCCCTTTTTTGTGTGTGTGCTCTCCTACCACTTTTTTTGTAACATCTCTTTTCTTTTATCTTTTATTCCCCTTACATCATTTTCCAAGCACAGGGTACCCAACCGGTCTGAGAACTGGCTAAGATTCCTGTCTTTCCGTCAATTCCTCCCTCCTCCTCTTCAACTGTAGAGTGCTGTAATTACAAGATATACTATGTCGCGTTATCATTTGGCACTGTGTTCAACAGCGAGATTGCTAATTCAAGTGTCGCTACATTGCTTTAATGCTAATGGCATTAACGTCTAAATCATCGTGAGATGGCTTCTGTCGGGTTGTTTTATTCCAAGGGTCGACGACCGAGCGCCACAGCTAGTATTTCTAAGCAAAAAAGGTGAAAAAATGTCACAGTTTCGCCCTAAGGGCGAAGCAATGAATGCGATAGCAACACAGCAATGTCATACGAAGTAAGGTGAGCGGCTTTGGTAGCAATATGAATTGTAGTAAACATGAGCTGATTAAGTAAGCAGGTGTGCTGCGGCGTAAGTAGACCGTCATGAAGAGAGACTCGATGACCACGAGAAGGCGCGTGTGAAACGGTGGTGTTGATGAGAAGCGCTTACCGTGGGCAGCGCGTGCGAAGGGACACACCTGTAGTGCTGCACTGCCGATCTGGGCAGCATTGCATGTGTAGCGTGCGTTGGAAAATGTGGCCCGACTATTACTAACTGAATGAACAAGCGTGGTCTGAGCGCGCACAAACAAACATGAATAGATCACACTGAATGACTGCAGCCAATGACTGTCAAAACGCTGGCAGCGAGCGCATACGCCGCGCAGCGGGCGAAGGTAAGTGCGGTCTATCGCTTCAACGGAAACTGAGCGGCGAATGCACGGCGCATAAAGGTCAGAGCCGTGTGGAGATAAGAGACTGTGCGGGCGAGCGAGCGACGAGCGCGGTTGTTGGCAGAGTAGAAGTGCGTCCTCCCCCCCCCCCCTCCCCCCGGGCTCCCTCCGGCGCTGGCTTCCCGCTTCCTTGCTTGCGCGTGGGTAATTGAGTGCGTTCGCTCTCCGTGATAGCGCGCGTCCCCGCACGCTTCCGCTCGGGCATACGGCGCGCGGCGAAGATTTTATCTATAGGGAACCTCACGGCGACGGCAACGGCGACGGCAAAGGCGACGACGACGGCGACGGCAGAAGTCCGGTTGTAGTGTCCATATAATTGCTATCGCAATAAAACAAATTATGTGGATCCCAATCACTGTCTGAATCGGTTGGTGGACACAGAGATTATTTGATGTATATAGATGCTTGGGTCAATTCTAAATGCGTTGACATTACGTGATGTTACACTGAACTATAGACAATATGCAATGTTATGTGATGGTTGGGCGATGTTTACGTGGTGCAGATGTTATGTTGTCGTGCATGTTATGGACATTGCTTGTGTCGAAGCAATGTACGAGACTGAATTAGGTGGCATTCTTTATTCCATGAACGACGTGAATGATCATTACTGCTTCTCATTCGAGTATACCCTTACTCCCGACGGCTTCCATCACACTTCTTACGCCGGGCTTCATGTACTGACAAATGCAAAACGACACGCTTGACGTTGAGTGTGTACAACCCTCGGATAGTCATGATCGATTGCGCCTCTCAAAAGAGACGTTATTTGAGGTCGATTGAACCATAAAAAAACTTTTCTGACCTACAAACAAGCTCAATGACGCCAATGTCACCTCTCTCAACACCTCCACTCTACTTCAAATCACTTTTTCGTACATTAACTTGCCACGCCAGCTGTGTGGAGACTTCCCCCGATCTGCGTGGGCTCAGGCCGGTTCTCGTGCGATAATGGCGTACTACGCTGATTGTTGCCGCCGTGTAGGACTATCGTCTCGCCCTTTATGTTAGGCCTGCTGTTCTTATAGCGATGAACCTTCATGTCGGACATCGTCAGATGTTGCAGTGTTTCTAGTGACTTTTCAGGTACAGTTGTTCGTTTAACTTGTACTTTGCATATGCATAGTGCTTTTTTGTGCGCTAATTTATCTTTTTCTTGCGCTTTCACGCGTTGATGCATGCTTGCAATTTTATCAATTCCTCATTCTATATTTGCGTAGACATACATCAAATGCATGCTAGATTAACATTTCTGTTCTACTGTCACACCTTGCGTGCAACTGTAATCCCAGGCGGGACAGACCCGTCAAGAATTGTTGCCATTTTCTCTCTCTCGCTATGTGTGAAATGCACACTTGAATAAAGAATTCAATTCAGTTCAGTGCATTTCAGTTCGACATCGATCATAAGCACTATCCGGCAGACACACGAACTGCTCGGCGGCATCAACACCGTTTTTGCGAAGCCACTCATCGTCGACGGCGGCGTTCTCGTCTCACCGCTCGCGTAGAGCCGGGGCACGCGTTCGCGTAGCGGTCTCTTAAAGCCGGCCAAGGCCCGGCGCAGTATTTTTCCGCGTGACGAAGACCGGCAGCGTGCCACGATCATCGAACCAGGTTGTGAAGAGCGCAGCGCGCTGTTAAGCCTTCACGGACGAACATTGATTCCCCCTCGCAAGCGTAAAAATAGATTTCGTATTTCGGCGGTCGATGTGCGCCTTTAGCTTTGGCGAGCTGGACGTCGACCGATGCAGGCCTTTCTGGCGGCCCTGGACGAGGCGCTCTCGTGGAAGGCCGTCAACATTTGTTTCCCCCCTTCTGAGTTGACCTGACAATACGGCAGGCACCGAAGCAGCAAAGTTTCGACGTAGAGTTTGCATGCTTGCACTGCGCTGGTGTGACACTAGTGGCCGAGCGAAAGTGTGTCCCGAAAGAGAAAAAAGAGGACGATATTAGGCCCTATCATACAGATAACATTTGACTTGACCGAGTAGAAGCAAATGTGAAGTTGCCGTAAGTACTTCGCAAAGAGAGAGAGAGAGAGAGAGAGAATAAGAAAGGCCGGGAGGCCAACCGCAAGCATGGCCGGTTTACCACCCTATACTCGGGGTAAGGGAAAAGGGGAACAGAAAGAGGAAAGAGGGAGAAAGCTGAAACTCCCTGCACGTGGGAAGATGTACAGGACTGTAAACGGTCCCATCATGTCGGCGCACTTCAGCAACTGCACCAGTGCAGGCGCAGCATTGCGGCAGCGACAGATGCGGCCATGGTCACGTCGTAGAAATCGCGCTCGCGCGCGCAGGTTCTATAACCATGCCGCCAGTAAGGGAGCGTATAGTGGGTTCGTCTTGTCGGTGAGACATGATAACCGGGAAGTTCATGTGCAATGAAGGGCACGAAAAACACAAGTGCTCACGTCGAGTCATTTGTTGAAGTTGGCGCTTGCGTGCATTCCCTCACTTCGTCCGCGTTCTCTAGCGCGCCTGACGCTCCTTGACTAGTAAACAGGGGCCTGACCTCTGGAATAACTGTGTTTGATACTTCTACCACCCTCATTTGTTAAAGGGACACTCAATTGAAAAGTGATTCTGCCCCAGCACGCCGTGACGTTGTAGATTTTTACTGTGTCTGATAGCACCTAGCTATATATCTTTTCAGATGGACTATCATTGCATTCCAAAATATACAATTACTGAAGTTTTAAGCTTTAAGAATTGTACTAAGCCACAACGGCCAGAGAAAGAAAAAAAATCAGCTTTGAAATACGTGACATCCAAATGATGTACCTGCGCTGGCAGTCTGCGGCGAAATAAACAAAAAATGAAGCTTGAACCTTCATTTCCTCTTTAAATAATCAATCTATGTCGAATTAACGAAAATAAATGAATGAGGGAGATGGTTCCTATACTGTAACAGAAAGCCAGAGAGGAAACCCATGTGGCTTTTACCGAAAAAAAGGCTCACAATCCCGGCCCTGCCAAAGTGCATGTCCAGCGAAGCTGTTGAAAACCACCACTACAACTGTTCAAGCGGTCGTCCTACCATCTGAGGTCACCAGGATGCTATAGCATTCACAGCGCAAGGACGAATAGCTCGCATCACAGGGCCACCGAGTGTGGAATATTAGCTGTGTTGAAGCCCACAAGGTGGAGCCTGGCGGTTCATGAATGAGAGAAACTGTCAAATCCGTATGGTAAGTTTCTTTTTGTAGCTTCGTGATAACAGTAGGCTGGCTGACAACTTCAATTCACTTACCTTACATCGTGCTGCGGGCTTCCGAATAACAAAAAAAAGAGAGTTTCGAAACAATAACTTTTCAGTTTCAATTAAGTTGGCGTTTCTCTTTAGTGTCATTTTAAATGCCGAAAGTCTGACAGTGCTTTCACGTGTGCACTCAGGCTCAAGCTCCGCCGTGGAAAAGCCCAATCCGGCTGGCGTCATCGCCGGCAATGAAATATTTTTGCAGAGATATGAATTGTGAACGCTCAACTGCAAGTAATTGTAAACGCTCGCCCCCTTTTCCGTTGTGGTGGGTGTGGTGTTTGCAGAGTCGTCTGTTTTAGCTGTGGCCTCTGGAATCGAAACCAGTGCGATCTCGGCGGCAGCGTTTTAAACAAGTCTGTTCTGCGTAAATCTGCAAGGTGGAAGCAAATTTGCACGGGTTTCCTATATATATAGCTTCGTGCTCCTGGCTGTTGGAAAAACGCCTTTTCCCTTTCAGTCGTCTGTTCTGCGCGTTCATTTTCCCTAAGAAGCACATAATGCAGCTGGCTGTCTTCGAGCATACGGGATCGTGTGCGCGTGGTTTGTGCGTGCAAGCATCTGTTCGATGAAATTTGAGCTCGGTGATTGAACGTGCAAATGTCATGGGAGTGTCCGGGCTTTAATCTGACAGGACTGTGACTGAAGAGACGCCGCAATGATTGCAACATTGCGGCAGTAATAACGTTCATTTGTTAGAAATAATATTTCGCGATTTTCATTACACCTTGGTGTACCGTCAACCGTAAAAGTTTACGGGACGCAGGATATGCCAAGAAGCGGAATTCTCGCCAAGCGTGGTCAAATATACAGCCTAAAATTAAAATTTCCAACAGACTTCGCCACCTGCACAGTGATTCATTAAATTAGAAGTGCCATTCCTTCACAGTGCAGGAATTCACATTTGCGGAGGAAACCGCATGCCGTGAACTTTTGCGGTTGGCGGTACACGTTGTATGTCGTCACGATATACGCTTGAAAACTTTGCTGAATTTCAGTCACTGTTGTTGGCTACCAATGTGCTTTACTTGAATGCCGAATATATTCCAGCGCGACGTCTCCGTACACGGAAGGTTGTTTGTGTGCTATATTTGTAAAACACTCAGGAGACTAATGAGTGGCTATCTATTACACTTCACTAACTTCAACTTATCTGTACTCAAATGCTCCTGCCACCTAAACATCATAGTACGAAACTGCAGTATAAAATGCTGCACTAATAATTTCAGCTATGTGCGCTTGTAAAGGACACATCTGCTAAAAAAAAGATGCACCCATTCACACTTACATTAGCGAGAATTGCAATTCTTGAAAAGACCACAGCACAATCTTGCGTTCACAATCACGTTACTTGAACGAGCAATGCAAATCTGTAATAATCTGAGGACACCTATTTCTTACGAGTTGGTAATGCGAAAGCATTAATGTCTAATTGGACGGTGCTGAGCAGTCCTTCTAGCTTGTACCATAGTGGTACGTGCAGCCCGAGCCAGCAAGCAGCAGCAGCCTGCGAAGGCAACACCGCATGCCACCGACACGGCGACGCCCGTTGGCCGACGCGTCGCGGTGATGCCCTCTCCCCTCACGCAACACGTGGTGCACTACTACGGCAGCAGGTGTAACCTTTCGCCCGCTGTAGATAGCACAAAGCATTTGCTCTTTGATCCATGACGTCATACCTTGCCCAACTGCCGCAGAATCTCGTGGGGATGCTACCGAGTAAGCCGCGGTGATTTTGACGTCAACGCTTTCGTCACGCCGGGATTGACAGTGGAAATTTCACTGCTAGTAGCATGACATCATAAAGCAAAGCGCACAGGCCTGCTATGTAGGAGACGTTAGCTCTGTTGCGTCGAGGAGCGCTCGTGCCCAGAGCGAGGGTGACGTGGCGTCGCGGCGTTGCCCTCTCCCCTCACGGAACACCTGGTGCGCTATCGTCCAGCATGTGTTCCCTTTCGCCCGCTCTGCTCCGTCGAGGCGCAGCTCGTGACGTGGCGTCGCAGCCAATGGGAACTCCGTCGAGGCACACTCGAGACGTGGCGTCGCAGCCAATAGCAATGCGAGTTTAGGTGCCGTTTCTCAGCTACATACGACAGAAGCCGGCTTTTTCGCTCAATGGGCCATTTGACGCTTGCGCATCGAAAATGTAGCACGGCGCGAAGTCAGCGCAAGAGTTTGAAACGTAGGGACGAGAACTAAGAGTGTGGAGAGAGGTAAACCTATTTTATTCGCAAATAACTCCTTCGCCGAGCCGCCAGTGCTGGTCACATGTTGTTATGTGGGGCTTTCGAACATACGGCCCCGTCGTCTTCTAAGCAGGTGTCCCGTGTCGGCGCCGAGATTCCGAATGTGCTTGCGCGTATGCAAAAAATTTATTGCGAATGAAATACTGGTGCATTGAGTCTGAAAGGTCACTTGTTCATATGAGTTCATATGAGAACGGCGCAAGAGCAGCATTAAGTGACACGAATCAAATACAACGAAGCGGGCGCCAACCACAAACAGAGCTTTATTCTGAAAGGAATTCGCGTTTTGTGCCATCGCAATAAGCGTTATTATCACGCACAAAAATGAGGCCCACAAAATAGCATGGCGAAATGGAGAATCAAGTAAGTCAGGCATATAGCTGTAGACCTAAAGGGGAAATCTCTGTTGACAGGACGTCCCTGTCCCTTCTCGGAAAAAAATGAGTAAGATTGTTAGATGGTTTTCTGAGTCCATGCCATTCTGATGATGTAAAGAAGCTCTCGTCATCCTTCATTGTTCGCGTTTACTCTGATAGCCGAGAGAAACGGAATGAAAGCCCGGGGGTTTAACCAGACGCTCTTCTGGTTAGCTGTCCTTCATTGGAGGAAATGGATGGTGGGCTGAAAAGAGAAGAAGGGAAGAGAGAAAGGAATGGTTGAGAAAAGATTTGAATGTGCACGCCAGGTCTATAAACGGTCGCAGAGACCTCTCGACTACGGTGGCAGCGCCCTCGTCGCTTTCTGCACCAGAGACGCGCAGGGCCATGGACCAAGGATCCTGGCTTCTGAAAACTGACTTGAGCCCGGCTGGGTTTATTGCTGCCCTATTGCTGACCAGAGAAAAACAACTCCCATTCTCGGCGTATTGCCCACTAAAGCTGTGCATTTTGCTTTGGGCAAACAATGATAGCTATAAATAATGTAATAATACCAATGAATGCGCCCAGTGGACGCGGATATGGGAGGTGATGACAGCTCTTTATAAACAATATTGTATGAATGTGGTGGGTGGGCTTTGCAGTCCCGGCAGTGTTGTGTCTCAAGTGTTCCGTGCCAGTAATCTGATTTGCTAGGCCAGTTGGTGCATGACGAAAGTACAGGGCGGTTCCAGCAGTTACCGGCGCGAGCACACACACAAAAAAAGACAAACGCACATGACAACGCTGGACTTACAACTGAAGTTTATTACGAATACACTCCATAAAGCTGCGCTACGCATGCGTAGAAAACGATAAGCCGTAACAAGGGCCCGAATTCACAAACACTTCATACGCTGCAAGCGGTCGCAAGAAAGAATTTCAGCCAATCCGGTTGCAAGACATATTATTACATAAGGCGGCCAGCCAATGGCAAAGAGCACTTACGAAAGAAAAGCTTTGTGAATCTGGCCCAAGGTTTTTAGTCAAAGATCAACGCACAAAACAGAAACCTTGCCACACCCCCTCCCGAGAGGGCCACAGCACATGGATTAGCGTGGTAAATAAAAAAAAACTGCAGTTACTTATCAGTGAGATGGACCGAAGGTTCACTCACACATAGATGCGCGCCTAACTTCCTGATGTCGAACGCTTCGCTTATTTCTCTTTCCAATCTTCTGCGCTCTCTCCCTACAATCGAAACACTATCAAAAACTGGAGGGCATCCGCATTTTTGGCAATGCAAGGGCAAGTTCCCTCCAGTTCCATTTGGAAGCAAATTGCCATGCTCACGCACGCGCTCATTGATGCTGCGGCCTGTCTGGCCAATGTAGGACCGCTTCCGCATGCGATAGGTATGTGATACAAGACCGAAGCTGGCACACTTTTTTTTTGTGAAAGAAGTGGTGCGTTTCTTTTTCAACTACTGCGTACATTTTTTCTTTTCTCCTGTGATGCTTTTTGTACAAGCTAGGCAGCTTGCTCTGTGCAGAAAACACCAGCGTGATGCCATTCCCTGTGGCTCCACTCTTAAGGTTATGAGACAGGCCATATTATACGGCATCACTATGACCTTTTTTTTTCTTTTCGAGGAATAATTGTCGTCCGCGGTTTTCACGGGCTTCTTTTTTTGTCATTTTCCTAAACAAGGTTTCAGTCACAGCCGTCAAAAGTGAGGCCGGGTACTGTGCGGACGTTAACCTCGCCTTCTGGGCATCAAAACTTCCCTGCAAAGAGTGGGCGCAGCTCCTGTAAAGAGCATTCGTGAAGTACAATGAAGCTATACCTGGCTTTATTAATTTCTAGTGCCACGATTCGTAATATGGAGCGTTTTTTTCGATCTTGGACAGTAAAGCTAACATACACGACTCTCACTTAGAAATTTAATTTTTAAATCAAGAAACCTAATCGAGTTTTCTTTGCAGAGTTCATAAGTGAACGTATAAGGTCCCGAGGAGACTCTTCAAAACACGTTAAAATCCTTCTCGCATTTTATCCTACAGAATATCGAAATTTAACTTTAAAGGAACAAAAAAAATCATCCACATACCCAAATATTCAAACAAATCGTTTGGCCCGCACCCTGTGAATTACTTTACTGTCAAACTTATATAGATAAAGAAACGTGACACAGTACAGGAGCAACCTTAGACCCTTATAACCTTAGAAGTTCATGTGAACGCGACAAGAACAACAACGACGACAGCGACGACAACAACAACAATACTACTACTACTACTACTACTACTACTTCTACTACTACTACTACTACTACTACTACTACTACTACTACTACTACTACTACGACTACTACTACTACTAATAATAATAGTAATAATAATAATTTTATTGCCAACTTTAGTTTGCACATGGAAATATCGCGTCTGTCAAAGCCAGAGAGAGTCTTGCGCAACAGTCTCAAGCAACATCGGCAACGCAAAACTTGTAAAAGACATTGAAGAGGATTGGAATCACTCGTCGCTACCTAGTGAACGAAATAAAAACAGAAAACTACGTGATAATATTCACAGAGAAATTAGGTGACAGTCGACGAACAAAAAGACAGCATTACACGAGCCATATATGATTTAACGTAATTCCGGAGTGTGCGCTTTGAGGTCGCAGTGAGTATATTGTCGGGAAATTCATTGAGAGATTGGGGAATATCCTCCTGAGTTCCAGCTATGGAGATTTGTCCAATATATTAGAGATCAAATACTCCATTACTATGCCGTGCTCAGCGTATTTTCCCGCGTAAATACCATTTGTCCAATATTTTGAACACCTACTAGTGCCATCTACGAATTTTAGTCGAAGTTGCGGCAGCGGATCCGGAAATAAAGGAGACGACATGGCGGCGTTCAGCGGAGCGGCCTTCTACGGCGACCGCCGGAGAAGTAAATGCTGTTCATGGCATTATTTGACCATTTTACCGTGTTACTTATGATTAACTGGAAAGGTAATGATACAGGGAGTATGCTGAAAGGAAAATTTTAGTTGCGCGTACGCTTGCTTTTCTCTGCTAGGGATTTTATGTTGCATGTCCAACACATTGGACGCTGGCACTCAAGACCATCATTGCGGATGTACGGACGCCACGTGCAGTGCGTTGAACGCGTGTTAATTTTGGTGTCACGCGACGTTTCTTTGTGCTTGCTTGTCTTTTAAGTGCGAAGCACGCGAGAAGCCCGGGCTGCCGGCGTGTCATGTCGTGGTCACGCTCAAAAACACAGTCAAAACAAGTGCAGAATTAATCAAAACCGGTTCAAAATAAACTAACATGTTTCAGTATAATCAAGCATTAAGCGCAATAATTATTAGAAACTCGTGAAAGTCATTAAAATCTTGTAATTTGATCGCATGTCGTCGTGGTCACGCGGCAGCAAAGGCTTTGGCTCCACGTGCGTGTCGCTTTGCCTCCATGTGCGTAGTGGTTTCCCACCAGTTGTGCCTTAGCACAGGTGTATGGTGGATTGCTAAACACAAGATAAGCACAGGATAAAACAAGATAAGCACAAATAAAACACCTGCGAATCACCGCTTCGCACTTCCCCAGCTTTCACGCTGAGTAATTACCGCAGAGTTTACCAAGGCCATTGTACCAATTTTTTTATATGGCGTGCATGGATAAAGTGCCTCTTTTTTTTCGTTCAGGGGACAGGCCTCGCGTGTCGGATGACACGGCGGAGCAGATACTCCAGAGCAGCTCGTCAGACCTCAACTTGTCGGACAGCAACGATGACACTATCGCTGATCCGAGCTCTTCTGCGCCCCTTTAGGGCCAGAGATTAGGACCCACTTCGTATTTTATTTGATCTTTGTAAAATGTTGATTATTAATTGTTTTTCCAGCATTGGTAACAATTTTCTTCTGTGAAGTAGCTTGCGTTTCTGCAAGCCCACTACTTCACAATTTACCTGATAGAGTCCTAGTGTGTCCATCATGCCATACTAAAACCATGGACATTACTGAAATAATAAGCGTCACTTTTTATATTTGTTGTCTACACATCATATCTTGAAAGTTTCAGGAAAATCTGTGAACCTAAATCCAACCCGGAAGTCAGGAGGATATAAACGCACCTTCTAGCTTTGCCATATACTGTAGCGCAACGGGGCACAGTACAACGAATTCAATTATGGGGTTCTACGTGCCAAAATCGCGATCCGTATACGAGGCACGCCATACTCCGGAATAATTTTGACCACCTGGGGTTTTTCAATGTGCACCTAAATCTAAGTACACGGGGGTTTTCGCATTTAGCGCACATTGAAATGCGGCTGTCGTGGCCGGGATTCGACCCGCTTAACAGCCCAACACCATAGCCACTAAAGAACCACGGCGCGTCACAATAAAACGAGGAAGCTTTCGGAGGGATCGAGGCGCAGTGCAGGTATATGTCTCAAATGGGAGTTCCAAAAGGGGCGCGAGACAACTGTTTGCACAAACAGTGCATTAAAGGAAGGCAAGCAAAGATTCGCAAACAGATCTGCCGCAGGAGAATTGTAAGCCATGCTTTTCAGTATACTCTTTAGAATGGCATCGATTCTGCACTGCCAACGAACAGAAGAAGGTGCAAACACGTTTATACCGTACCTCAAAGCGCTGTACGCAAGCGAGTGCATGGCCATCCTTTTAACCGACATGGGAAAATAAGATTTCATATTAACTAATGAACACGCAATACTCCTGAGTCTAGTACAAATGTACGTTGAATGGCTGTGCCAGGGAATTTCATTATCAATTATTGCAGGGTATTTTACCAAATGCACATACTCTATTGGAAAGAAATTACATAAATGTTTGTTGCGCGAGTGTAAAGAAAAAAAGTCACAGGCCTGCATAGCACATGCAGCACAGTAACAGCGTAAGCTGGAGAAGCGGCTCCATAGGAGCTTAATTTTCTGCGCCAAGCACAACAGGGTCTTCGCGGCGAAGTCTCTTCGCCTCATTTTCACGAGAACGATTTGAACTGTCCGCCCGGCGTCGACAGCGAGCTGTGGCTTGCGAGGCAACACGTCGGGCTCTACACAGCGATCTGCTGAGCCCGACGTCGCCTGGTTGCAGCTGCGCGCGTAGCTCTATGATTTGGTCTTCAACAGAGGAGGCGCCATGACGTGTACCGAAGAGTAAACACAGGTGCCCAGATTACGTGGCGCAGATGTCACAACCGTCACAACTCGTGGAACGATGCGATGCTGTGGATGATGATGATGATGGTTTATTGGCATTCCCTTCGAAACGGGGTTGTGACGAATAGTCACCTAGTCTACTTGAGTTAACCAGGTCCAGCTACATGCAGCGTGCGACTGCTATATGCAACTGCTACATGTCGGGACACCTGGGGGAACATAGCGCAACTGCAACGCAATGTTCGCACGTATCGACACTATTGGGCGCGCATCTCACATCGCGTGACAAATCGCACGATACAACGCTAATGATGATGATTTAATGGCATTTCCTTCGAAACGGGACGGTGACAGTCACTTAGCTTGTTTTATTAAATCAGGTATGCTATACGCGTACATAGTTTTCATGCTTGCGTTTTTGTATACATCTCCCTTAACCTTCTTGTTCTTCCTTAAACCTTCTCTATGCACCTTGTACCTATGTAACTGCTACATGGCGTGCCACCTGGTGTATTAATATGCAACTGCAATATAATTTGCACACGTAACGACGCTACGCGGTGCGCATCTCACATCGCGTCACAAGTGGCACGCCACGATGCCAATGAAGATGGAATTATTGGCATTCTCTAGGCACCAAACGAAACCAAACCAAACCTTTGAAACAAAGCTGTGACAAACAGCGGCCTAGCCAGCTAATGATGATGAATATCATTATTTATTGGCATCCCATTTGAAACGCGGCGCGGACATAGTGACCTAGCCAGCTTGATTTAATAAGGTACACAATATATATTTTTATAGCATTTTTGTATATACATCTCCGTAAACTTCTTTTCCTTCCTCAAACATTCTGCCTTGTACCGCTACCTGTGCATCTGCTACATGGCGTGCCACCTGGCTTAATAACATGCAAATGCAATGCAATATGTGCACGTATCTACGCAACGCGGTGAGCATGTCACATCGCGTGTTACAATTTGTAACGAACAAATTCCCGAAGCACTTGGTTTTAAAGTAGACGAAAGCATCAACCGGTCAGCAATCGAAATAAGCCAGAGATGTTTAGAGTATCGGTGAAAAAAAAAATAAAGCAGGCAAGAGATACAACCGGATTCATCACAAGTATAGGCAGCGGTTTAAGGTAGACAGAAAAAAATTAAAGAGGTGTATACTAGAACGCTAGAAGGAAAAGCATTGATAGCATACCTGAGTAACTCAAGCAAGCTAGGTGACCATTTGTCCTCGCCTGGTTTCAAAGGGGATGACAATAAATCACCATCATCATCGTGTGTCCTCGCGCGCTAGGGCGCGTTTATGGAGCATTTTCCCGCTGCAAGCTAGCAAGCGTTGGCGTGGCGGCAGCGGACACCATCGCCAACTGAAACGGTATTAGAATAAGCCCATAACAGCTTACGCTGTAAAAAGCGGTACCGTATCAAGTGCTGCCTTTAGCGGATTTCTGAAGCACACAGCTTTCGTTTTCGTTGAATTGACTGCATGACCTTTATTTTCAAACCATGCCATTGCATCACGCACATTTTTTTCTGTGCCAACCTAATCGCTTTCACGTAAGATATAAGTTTGGTTTGTAGCACCACGTCATCTGAGCACTGAAAAACTTGATAATTTTATACAGATGAAGTGAAATCATTCGTAAATTCAGTACAGGGAGGGAGCAGGCTGGCAACTGCCACCGAAAGGGGCACAACGCCTGTCTATTCTTTAAGGGAGTAAGAGGATAGAAACCGAGGGTATAAAGCGGAAAGAAAGGATAAGATGACCATCCACAAAGTCTAAACTAAAGCAGTGAGAAAGAGTGTGGCAGTAGGAACAGAAAAATAAACTGACAGGTTGTAATAATGACAAAAGTATGCAACACAAACCAAACCAAACCAAACAAAAACAAACAAAAATGAACTCGTCTCTCGCAAAGAAAAATGCACTACAAATGGGAAGCCCATTCAGTTGTATGTAGAAAAGTAAACGGGACGCGATGAGTATGGTCGTGTCAAGACGTGCAACTACACGGAAACAGGTGTTCATCGAAGATCGTATTCACAGCAGACCAGGAAGTGGATGGTCCCTCAGTAGCTACGATCGCTATGCAAGGAGAGCAGAATAGTTTATTATGAGGTGCTCAGGTATCCCGCAGGAACCACAAGACGCACACGTCATTGTCGGTATAAACGTTCAGACAGCCCGGCACAACCTAAACTTAGCTTGAGTAGTAGTGCTCTAGACCGACGAGGTCAGCCTGGACTAGGGACACGGGCCGGAAGCGGTTGAGTGGGATCACGGTGGTCGCGATGCCACTTGAGATTGTAACGACGAATCGTTACACGAACGTCGTCAAGCTTACACAAAATTTCCAGGCCGCTACAGTCGCTCTGGGCGCAAGTTGAAGCCAGTCTATCGATGATGATGATGTGTGGTGTTTTATGGCGCAAGGGCCAGGTATGGCAAAGGAGCGCCACGACAAGTGGTGAAGCCAGTCTATCGGCCTCATCATTTCCGGTGATACCCAGGTGCGAAAGTATCCACAGGCAGATAACCCACGAGTCTTAAGTTTGCTGGCAGACTGAAAGGTGATATGCACACGTGGACCATCAGTGCCACTTCACTGTAATCTGCTAAAAGCAGATAATACACGAGAACAACACAATCATGAGCAGGCCATGAGTACATATAGAAAACAATTAAAATTCCCACATACTACTGTCAAGAAAGAACTGATCAATTAACTGTCCACGAGAAAATTACTTGGAGCGTTAAGAGCAAATCTCGGTTTCTTGGGTCATGACGAGGACCAAAGCATTTTTATCCCAGAAAAAGGACACCTATCCAAAGCGTTGAGATAACTACGAAGTAAATCTCGCTGCTGGTCACGTGCTTGGAACTAAACATTTGATTCCTTGTCTAAGGATAGTGTGCTGCATGCGTAAACTTAATGAACAGGTGTTACTTACTATGTATGCTCAGAGTAGCCACCGAGGGTCGTTTAGGTCCAGGAGGCTTGCCCGCGTGAAATTTAGCTCTCCGTCAATTGACCTGCACATTGTCACCGCATAGTTATCACATTCCACGCCTAATTGTTGTGTGCTAGACAGCACTCTGCAGTCCTTACGAGCCCGCTGGTGTAAACGTTGATGAAGAAGGCAATAAAGCTGATGAAAATGAAGAGGAATGTTCACAGTCGGGAGTCTCCGGAGTCTCGTACGATTTATTGTCGTCGCTGCATTTCACTTTAAACGAAAGTACCAATTTCTCTCTCTCGATTTCCTTTCCGTGCCTAAATTTCCTTTTTCTTACTGAGCTAACAATAATAAGCGCGAGAAAATGCAAGGTCTATTTGGTAAATGCTGTTTGGAACAGTACAAAAAAAAGTGGAAGTAGTAAACAATATGAATTTCTCGAAGCGCTGGCCTGCAAGTACTCAATATAAAGAGAAATGTTTACAGCACGGCCGATTTTGCAACGGTCCGCTCTGAGACTCGGCTTTCTTGAAAGCGGCAGTAAAGTGGGAAGTCGTTTCGGCTGTAAAGCCAAATGACCCTGAATGTAATGCGCACTTGGCGTCGCGTTGCTATAAGGTGGCCCGCAAGACCCAGACGGTGTCCGAGCAGCAGTGGCTGCGCAGAAAGATAAGGGCTCGCTCAACGCACCCACGGTCTGTTCCTCGCGCAAGTACGCACTCACGCAACTGCTTGCTCGGTAGCTCCGGTTTTGTACTGCAAGTGCGAGCTCGCTGGTATATGCACCATTACCGGCCGCTGCAGTCGCATTCCAATCGTGCAAGAAACGCAAACACGATTTCGTTTCTCTCTCTCTCTCTCTCTCTTATTTTTTATTAAGTTTTGAACAGCAGTCGTAAGCCAGGGAATGGGCTTAGCGAGTCCGTCCGTTCGCAAGGTGGTTCTGGCGATGATGTTCACAAATATCCACAAATCGTGCGTGCGAACTTTACATGATTTTCATTTCATTGCTTTGTGCACACAATTTTGTCTTCATTCATTCCATTCTTGTATTTTAGCAGCGAAGCTGTTCGCCTCTAGTTGGTAGGGATTTTTTCGTGGCGGCGTGCTCGTACAAAAATGTGCGTCGATCCCTGAGACAGTGCAAAGAAGCCGGCAGCACGCAGTGCGCGGCTTCTCCAAGAGGTATAACATGACGTCATCACTTGACGATGATGTTATCGCGTGACGTCACGTTTGGCGTGATGACATCATCGCATGACATCATCAGGCGATATCGTTGCATGACGATGCCGTTATCACGGAACGTAACGTTTGAAGTGATGATGTCATCACGCGACGTTTGACGGGATGACGTAATCACGTTACGTCATCACGTCCACTTGGTCAGATGGGGTTTGATACCATCGGATGTTAACGCCGGATTTTTCGCTTCATGGGTCACACAATGCTTTTGCATTTGTAAAGGATACCCACCTCAGCAGTTGTAGTGGCGGTTTTCCACAGCTTCGCTCGAGATACACATTGGCAGGGCCGGGATGGCGAGTGAATTTTTTTAAAGTATATTTTAATGTGCTTTGAAAATGCATGCATGTCAGGGTGTGCAGACCACCGTCAAGCTGCAGTAGTTGTAGCCTTTTGTCTGTGCGCCTGACATCATTTCAGTGATGTCAGATAAAGGTATTGATTGAATTGATTTAAATGCTGCTACAGGCGGGGTTACCCCAGCAGAATTGGCCGGCAGTAGACGACATTCAAAATTTCGTAAGTAGGTTTTCCCACATGTCTATCGTGTCCTTTCCTATGTGGCTGCGTTCCCGCTAGTATATAGTACATTTAAAGGTAAGGCACACTGTTTGAAAGGGTGGATGGTGCGAGTTCGCAAGGCGGCAGAAATGATGCCACCGGCCAGCACGTTCACACCTTATTTGCGACTCCAGCCCAAGGTCTGCCATCTTGGTTAGGCCAGACACGGTGTGTGGAGAAGCCCCCTTGCGAAATTTAGAGCCTCTAGAGTCTCTAAAGGAGTACGTTTATCTAGGTCAATTACTCAAAGCGGACCCTGATCAAGAGAAAGAAATTTACAGAAGAATAAAATTGAGTTGGAGTGCACATGGCAGGCATTGCCAAATCCTAACTGGGAGCTTACCACTGTCGTTGAAAAGAAAAGTGTACAATCATTGCATTCTACCGGTGCTAACATATGGGGCAGAAACTTGGAGGTTAACAAAGAAGCTCGAGAACAAGTTAAGGACCGCACAAAGAGCGATGGAACGAAAAATCTTAGAACTAACGTTAAGAGACAGGAAGAGAGCGGTGTGGATCAGAGAACAAAGGGGGATAGCCGATATTCTAGTTGACATTAAGCGGAAGAAATGGAGCTGGGCAGGCCATGTAATGCGTAGGATGGATAACCGGTGGACCATTAGGGTTACAGAATGGATACCAAGAGAAGGGAAGCGCTGTCGAGGTCGGCAGAAAACCAGATGGGATGATGAAGTTAGGAAGTTTGCAGGCGCAAGTTGGAATACGCTAGCGCAAGACAGGGGTAATTGGAGATCGCAGGAAGAGGCCTTCGTCCTGGAGTGGACGTAAAAATAGGCTGATGATGATGATGATGATGATGATGATGATGATGATGATGATGATGATGATTGATTTGTTTTCAAAACAAACAAAAGGGACCTCTCACAAACGAGGAGAGTATTTAATCGGACTATTCGGAACAACGCCGTGATTCGCCGCCCGCTGCTTGCGCGGGGGGTTGATTTCGTCAGGGGTAAAAAATGGA